>NC_022036.1:3933595-3964354 GCF_000317375.1 Microtus ochrogaster
GGCCTCAGTCTGATGGCTGTGTCTCTATGAGGAATCTATGTACTTCAATAGCGGCAATTGACCTAACCTCTCTAGCTGGCCAGCCTGCTGGTGGTAGCACAACTCAACAACAATATGCAAGCTCCAAGCCACCTGCTAACCGCAGCCAGCCTATTGGCACTGGGCAGGCCAGTGGGAAGCATCTATGTGTTTCCTACACTGCCATGCCCACTTTAAGAATGGGTTCTGGGGACTGCAGCTCATCATCCACCAATGTCGCTCGCAGCACATCAGGATTGGAGAGACCTGTGGTTTCCCTGAGTGGAGAGAATGGCCACCGTGGCAAGCCCACGCAAGGACACGTGTCCACGCCTCCTAGGTACTACATTGTTAGACGGGAAGGGAAGGACAGTAGAGACGCTGTTTCCCCTATAGTTCTCAAACCTTGCCGCTCAGCTACACACAGTGGTGATGCTGTGCCGATGGAGCTGGAGGACACTTAGAAGAGTTGTGCACGGGTCACCTTGTGCCCTCCCAGGACTGATTTCCACCCAAGGGCACTTACTCTAGCTTCCAACTGATTAGCACAACTTTTGCTCTTTACAGAACTTCATACCCAAGTGCACAAAATTTGATGTGTCCCTCCCTGTAGATGTCTACAGACCTTTGGACTAAGTGTGGCTACTGCATAGGTAGTCTGCGTTTTTGAGTGTATTGATTATTTTCCTGAGTAGTATTTTGTGTATTCCTAAGTTAGTTTATTCTTGTGTTGGTAGTAGTTTTGTTATTTTCTTAAAAATTTATTAAAAATGAAGTTGATATTCTTATTTAAAAAAAAGTTGAAAAAAAAATAAAGAATAGCTCCAGTATGAATGGAAAACAGCTGTTGTGCAAAAACCACAGCTCTCACCTTACAAGGAGTAAGAGTTTATTGTGGAGCCACTTTGAATGACTGTGACCTGGGTACCTTAGATTCCATGGGGCCACATGGAAGCAGTGTCGTGAAGTTTTATCCTTTACAGAACAAAGAAAGTCATAGATCAAGGGAAGTTTAAAATACATTTATGGGTGCATCAGAGAGGCAGTTACAGCAAGATGGAGGAGGCTGTTCTATAGGCCTGAGATGCTCTCTGCTGACAATCTTAGCTTAGGGGTTGGTGGAAGCTAGTGATCTAATAGGCCAACAGATTCCAAATGGTTTTTATCCTAGCCACATGATATTCAGACACAGATGTGGGCAGGAAATGACGATTTAGGGCTAAAACTAACCTGCGAATAGATAATTGGCCTCTAGACCTGTAACACTCCAGCCTTCCCTCATCAGTGCAGTTTTAGGCAGTCAGTCTGCTCCTTTACTTATAAACATAACAAAATCCAGCGCAGTATGGGAAGATTTTCACAATAAACTTAAAGAAAATTACCACAAATGTAATTTAAAATCCTTTGCCACTGTACATACAAGTCTCCACTTTACCCTTACGGGTTGCTCCCCTATGTAATAAACCATATGAATACTGAGTGGACAATGGTAATATTTTCACAAAATGTTAAAATATTCCCAGGAAGTGGAAGGAATACAAATGTCATCCTAAGTGGCAATTGAAAGCACCCGATGAGAATGTTCTGTACTCTTTTTAAGGAAAGGCAGCATGGCAAGATGTGGTATTTCTGTTCTCTTTTGAGTTGAGTTAGCCCTGAAATACCGTAAAATCACCATGCTGGAGGAAAACAGACAGAAGTTAATCAGTTACTTTAATATTTTCATGTAGTCACAGTGGCCTCTTAACGGGGAATTGAGTGCATTCCTCTATTCACTGGATCTGTGGCAAAACCAAAACCGAACTTAGATCCTTCTCTTCCTCAGCTTAGAAGCCAGCAGCGTGCATCTATCACGCACCACAGCAAGCATCGCAGTTTTCACAGGCTCCATGTCTAGTGGTTTGACTAACTGCAGCCCACCACACTGTTAAGGAGTGAGCCCGTTACCTGTGAAGCATACCATACCAGTGTGATCTAGTGCACTAAAGCTCCACACGTGAGCATCTGGAGGCTGCAGCATTAAGCCTGGTGCATAACATAAGGTCCAACGTATTTAATACCAAACACTTAGAAGATTGTTTCTCACCTTGACATTACAGTTTTTGTCACATGTGAAATCATTTATGTAAACTACCTTGATTGCTCCTAACACCTACCACCACCACTACATGTTGCAAAAGCCATGCAAGGCTAAATATTACTCAAAAGAGAAGCCGGAGTTTCTGGAAGAATTTTTAATGCAGCTATTTCTCTTTGATTCAGAAATTTAAAATAGAAGATAATGACTCACTGAAATGACAAATGTAGTTAAGAAGCTTTATTGACTGCTGATGAGTATTTCAGTACTGAACAAAATAAAACAGGAATAATGAAAACCCTGAAGCAAGATGAGCTCCACCACTCTCTGGCCACAGGCATGAATGAGAAGGGGCTGCAGGCAGGAGGGGCTGCGAGGCACACCTGAAGCACTCTGTCAGACACCTGAACTCGGGAGCAGCATCTGTAGGATCCAACTGTATTATACAGCCATGCCAATGAAAAGGAATACTTTAATCTTAGAGATAATTTTCACCTTGACAGAGACACGAGCCATAGGATGTCAAGTGCAATAGATAGGGTTTCTGAGCCTCGGACGTGATGGCTTATCATCATGCCAGTTTGTATAAAAAGACAGTATGAAAAAGTAACTGTGTTAAGTTATTATCAATCCCAAAGTTTTCTTTCCGATAATATAGAAGTAGCCTTAGCAGGCCAAAAGATATCACTGTATAGCAAGTGTTCCCAAAGAGGACATTTGGGGCTTGCTTCCTAGACTATCGTGTTCTGGGTCATATTATAATTTCCATTTTAGTTTTAAAGGGATAACTGTATTTGCATACATAATGGCTGCATAACAATGAAAACAGTAAATAAGGGTTCCCTTTTAAAAAAAAAGACAGTATAGCTCAGCTTTGATGAAATATTTTCAATATTAAAATTTTTTTTCTCCAAATTCCAATTTATTTCATTGACATTAATGAGAAAATTTTTGAAAACCTTCATTTTTATTCTTTTAGTTACAATGAATTTTTTTACCACTTTTCTAATAACAAAATTTATTTCCCTAGAATTACAAGTAAAGACTTGCAATAATTCCTTCTTGTATCATGAAATGCTTTTCCCACGTTAAAAAGTAAAGATAGACTACTGAATTTCATCTCTAATTTTTTAATAGCTGGTTTGTTTTTTATTTTATATACATTGGTGTTTTCCTGTGAGGGTGTTTGATCCCCTGGAACTTGAGTTATAGACACTTGTGAGCTGCCATGTGGGTTCCTAAATTAAACCTGGGTGCTCTGGAATAGCCCTTAACCACTGAACCATCTCCCGCCCCTTTAATTTTTATGGAATGTTTATATTATAGATGTAGCAAAGTATTTTTACTGAAATCTGAATATTGAGCCTGAACGTAGCAACTATGGCCTCTTTCTTCCTTATAAAGATGATTAAGGCTACTTTAGCCAATATTTTCTAGAACTGAGAATAATACATCCTTCAGTATTTTACAACAGAACTGGTACTGAAAAAATAATAAAAATATTCAGTATAAAGTTCCTCAGTTAAAGACTTTGTGTCTGAATCCCATGGTCTCAGGACACTAATGAGTCATTTGTGCTCCAGGCCTCAAACCTAAAATGTTAAGTCAGTCTACAGGCACTGAAAAAAAAACTTTAAAAACACAGTTATATTTTTCAACTAATTTAAGTACTAAATAAGTAATACGGACCATTTAATTTTCATCAACTAATCCACAACAGCTCCCCGGTTTCTCTGGTGAAGACACAGACTGTGCCATGGTAAAGAGGACAGAACACCAGAGTCTGGAGACTTAGTTGCACTGCTGTGTCCAAGATCAGTAAGGTATCTGGACTTGTTCCCCCCACCTTGAAATAAAGAGTGTGGATTTAGACGGCTGACTCTAGACATTGCCTAAGCCATATGGTGCAGGAGGAAAGTAGAACCTTAAGTCCAGCTACTGAAACGAGCAGACGTAGGAACAGCTTTGTCTTTGCATGTGGTAAGCCTTGAAGCTAGGAGGTAAGGTCGTTCCAGATCACACATCCTATGTTAAGGCAGAACATGAGGACAAGTGAACAGTTCATGGAAGTGCATACAACTGCCATCGTTATATCATAAGTGCATACAACTGCCACCGTTATATCCTAAGTGCATACAACTGCCACCGTTATATCATAAGTGCATACAACTGCCACCGTTATATCCTAAGTGCCACAGGGAAAGTTATGGGCTCCAAGAAATCAGTTTCGAGGTGTGTGAGAGAGCATTTTCTTATGTTACCTCTAAGGGTGGCAACAGTGTCTGGAGAGGAGACTCGCAAGATCTCCCTCCCTCTTCTCTTAGGGCCACAGAACATTGTTTCTGTGGTTACTTCTTCTCATGTCTCAATCCACAGCAGAATTTCACACAGGTTTTCACGGCTTCTGTATCTTCAAACTTACATCTCTTCCCAACAGGAAAACTTAATCCAGATGCTGCAGCCACATGAAATAGCCTGTTTCTCTGTAAGTACTTAGTGATCACAGGTGAGATCTGTCCTTCTGGTTTTGATGGCAAGTCATCATAATCATGAGGCATAAATAGGCTGGGGTAGAACCAGGTAAATAGATTGGTTCAAATCGTAGGCAGACAAGTTTGTTCTTCCAACAGTTCTGATTTGGTTTTTCACAAGAATGTCTCCAATTTTTCTTTTTCCTCCTATGGTAATTTGAATGTAATTGGCCCTCATAGTCTCATAGGGAATGGTACGATTAGAAGGCTTTGTTGAAGTGGGTGTGGCCTTGTTTGGAGGACATGTGTCTCTGTGGGGATGGGCTTTGAGGATTCCTATGCTCAGGATACCACCGAGTGTCTCAGTCAACTTTCTGTTTCCTGCAAGGTGTAGTAGCACTTTCAGCTCCAATACCACATCTGCCTGCACTCTGCCGTGCTTCCCATCGTGATGATAATAGACTGAACCTCTGAAATTGTCAGCGAGCCACCCCAATTACATGTTTTCATTATAAGAGTGGCTGTCTTCGTGGCGTCTCTTCACAGCAATGAAAACCCTAAGGCTCCTTTTCTCGTTGCTCTGATTTGAGGAAGGTAGCTTAGCATCCTGCGGTAAAGGTCCTTTTAACTCCTTCACCCCACATATTTATGCTGGTTGCTTTTTGTTTACCTGTATGAGGTTAGTTGGTTTGATTATTAAATTCTGAGGAGCAGGAATTATGCCTTTCACTTATTGGAGTTAGGTGCCAGCTGCACATTTGACATTATGCATTAATTCTGTGTTCCCTCACATCTCTCCATCTTTCTTCACTTTCCTGTGCCATTTGCATTTTTTGATATACTCATAATAATCTCAGTTGACATTTGAAAGATGGAAGCAAATGTGACTTCAAAGCCTCCTTGGTGCAGATGAAATGATGATATAATAGATTTTCAGTGCTTTTTTTGGAGAAGTCAGAGCTCTTTGCAGGCATTAACTCATCCATCTTCACCTTACCTGGATGAGAAATAACTGCAGCACATATTATTGGCATCTTCTAATGGATGCTGAGGTCGCCTGAGGAATTTCTTTCCTCAAAAATCATAGGATATTATAGTAGTAGAATAGAAAGTTCAGTTCTCTGTTCTCCAGGGTGGCCCTGAGACCCAGCTTCACACAATGACCTGCGCTTTCTCCAGCCTGGGAGGAAGACCTGGATCTATAGCTGGACCTGGACGTCATCCTTACTATATTTCTGTCACAATTTTCACAGTTGTGTGGATAGTTTCCGGCAAGTCAGTGTGCACAGGAGGCTGTGCTGAGTCCCAGATCCCAAGTTCAGGAGAGCAGTCCTTGTACTCTATGGGTCAGCATTCTCTGCGTACAAGTGTAAATCTCATGCTAGCTTTTCACAAGGAAACTTTCCAGGCAGTTTTATACAGTGTAGCCAAAATAATTCATGCAAACTGGTCATATCTTATGGATATGAGCTGTCGTTTTTGTCTCATAGACACTGGGGACTTTTTCTGTTCCTTCAAGTAACTCTGATTATTTCTTTAACTGCCAGAGAACCTGGTGTGAATTGAACATACTATTAATATAACATATAGGGGAATGTTTTTTAACAAAGAAACATGGATATTGCTTATTTTCGGCAGATCTAAACATTTGAAAGTACTGATCTTGGAAGATGGTTCCAAATAGAATACTTAGTTTTAATTCCTCCAATTCACAGAACATCTCTGGTATAATTGTGTTATTGGAAAGCAGGCTGAGTTGGAGTAAAAAAGTAAAAATTTAAAAATAAAATATTGAAAGGAAAAAAAAAATAAGAGGGCATCAGAAATCCCAAAGCGTCTTCCAGGCCTCAAGCAAGGGTGTGTGGGTCTGTGACTGCAGAGTCCGAGACAAGGCTGGGTGGACTGGGACTGCTGACTGACAGGAAGGGTGGGCCTTCCTTGCTTTCCTGCATTTCATGATTCCTCACTAGGCTACAGAAGGGTGGAGTGCTCACCTCAGGAAGTGTCCAGCGGTCAGGGTTCAGAGGGAGGCACCGCGTGACTATCAGAGGCATGCATAAGAACAAGTTTCACTCACATTGTCCCTGGGCAGCTCCCGGATAGTGCAGGTCAGCTTCCAGACCCTTTACATCAAAGATTAAGCAAAGGCTGTCCTGGGACAGCTTCCCTGTGCCGACTGCCTTATCCCAGGCTATGTGTTCGCGATTCCCAAGCCTCTCTAAGGAGCTGAATCTCAAGTATACAAGTATACAACCTCTGCCTGGATCTGACAAATTGTCTTCAATACAAATTGAACTTAATGCAAGTCAAATCACAGCACTGGGTGATTTGAGCATTTCCCAGCCATGGCACTAACTGATCTCGTAGGGAAACAGGTGAGGAGAGGAGAAGGCAGTGCTCCCTCCAGCCTCCTCCTGAGAACCAGCATATCTTCTCATATGACTAAAGTTCTGTTACCCGCTACCCAAAAGTATATATAGCCCTCATAGGACAGCAGCACCCAGACCATAAACAGATAGTCTCCAGGTGTCCAATTGCTTTTTTCAAGTGTTTAAAATATGAGACCTACTTTAAAAAGTCGTATATTGTCTTTAATTGGCATGCCCGTTTACTCTGTCAACCAGAGAAGGCCCTCCACTAATTTGGAGGTTCGTAAAGCTTATTTTGAAGCATCCTAGCAGCTAATTTCTTCACCCCACAGTCAGTCTTTCTCAGTTTCATTATCTGGTTTTAGATTCAGGTCAAGCATTTGGAGCAAAGAGCAATACCTACATGAAAGTGCATCAGCTCAGGAGGCATATGACCACTGTTTGTCCTTCTCTTACTGAAGCTGCTCGATCATTGATCTTCTGGCTCACATTTGAAAAGTGCCAAGATCTGGCTGTTGCCTTTGTTCATCTGAAATTGAAAACAGCATGGGAGTGGTACTTTGGTGCTGTGTGATCACCCGCTCCCCAGCGTTATTTCAGCTGGTGATTTAGCACTAATAGCTTCTGCCTGACCCAGTTATTACACTGGGTGCTGAAAAATAGTGACTTTCTGTCATTCCTTCCTGGAAGTCCACACTCCTCTTTGAAGAAATTTTCTTCTCTCCTTCTGCCTTTGGGGATTCTTTTCGTTATTAAATGTATTGTGATGCATTTCCCTCGGTATTATTTTCTACCTCAAACTGTCCCAGCAACTCAGTCCTTTTGACATGTCCAAATGGGTTTTGGATCATTTTCTTATTTTTGCAGCAGCTTGTTTCAGGCTCACGAGGCACTTTTTCTGCCCTAAACTTGGATTCTAAATAGTCAGCTCTAAGACAAAGTGTGGTCTAGGGGAGGAACCAAGTCATTTTCCACCAAAGAACTATGAATTCAGTGTCTGTAAGGTGAATAGAGACTAGGATCGGACCTGCGAGTTCAGACTATATGGATTCAATTTGCAGAAGAGAGGCTAGATTTGTTCCTGGAGGGAGCACAAAATTTTCCATGAAAGTGGAAATTTCATGATGGAGTCAAGGAATAGGTACCTGCATAGAATAGCTGGCAAGTAGGTAAGAAATAGCCAGGTGACAGGGAGTCCTAACTGCTATGCCAAGATTTGTGGGTAGGCCTGGGGATGTGCTTTGCTTTCTTTTATCTGACAGTTACCCCGTTGCCAGTTAGGATCATTCATTGTTATTGCTTCCCATAGGGATGGCATGGCTAGATGTGAGGTAAGAGGGTAAGAAGGAGAAGCAGTGCTTTAAAGGAATACAAGTAGATTATCTGCCACAGCTCGGCAGTACTCTACTTCTTCGTTAGCCTCATCAGATGCAGGGTGTGCTTTCATGAAGCTTTTAAGTTTGGTTTATTTAAAGTTATACTTTTCAGTAGTCTTCCTACACTTCCTTCTAGATATTCCTTGGCCTAGAGGGCAGTGAACTCAGCCCTTGAGAATGAGCATGTTGAGAATTCAAGTATCTGTTGACCTAGGGTTTAATCATCTGAAATAACTTACACCGAGTGTCGTGTACCTTTTATAACCTGCCATGTAAGGCTAAGCATGTATGTGGAATGATAATCAGATTCTATGTAATCAAGCCAAGACACACTATTTCCGGGTATGGCAGATGACTGTGTCCATCCTGTTTTGTCATTTTTACTAAAACATGAGACCCTTAGGTGCAGAGACACTCATCTTTGATCCCTGGTAGCTTCTGTGTTCAAACTCTAATAAATGCCATTATCCCTCCATATCCATGCTGCCTGGCCCCAGAACTCCCATGAGTACCATGTGGTGAAGATTCTCGAGCCATCTTTGATAAGATGGCTCAGTATTTGCACATAATCTATACATACCCTTCATCTACTTTAAGTAAGCTAGACTCTTCACAACAAGGTATAGATTGCTTGTAGTATCTTTTATAATGTAAGTGCAATGTAAGTAGTTTCTGTACTGTACTGTTCAAGAAATAAGTCTAAGAAAAACAGTTTGTACACGTCCAGGACAGACACAGATTTCAACCACTGATATAGAGCTTACATATTTAGAGGACCAACTGTATCTAGAAAACAAACAAAGGCATACATATATATGACCAAGGCGGCACCCAGAATGATTTTAAGTATTTCACAGAAGCTAGCTTAGAAAAATGTGAGTTTAATTCATTCTACTCAGCCAGCTATATGCTAATCATTTGCATGATGGCATTTGCTAACTGCTTAAATCAGTATGTGTCTCTTTCTTCTGATTTTAAGAGGCAATCCTATCATGCTCTTTCAGTAGAATAGCCAGAGAAATCAAAATGAAGAGAAAATTTCTTGAGTACTTATTTTATGTTAGAAATTGGATCCTGTATTCTGTGTACCATGCCTGTGAAGTAGGGATTATTATTCACATTCTCCAGTTAAGAAAACTGAGACCGGCTTTGCAGACGCCGCTGTCCCCTCTCACCACATGGTCAACCCCACCGTGTTCTTCGACATCGCGGTCGATGGCAAGCCCTTGAGCCGCGTCTCCTTCGAGCTGTTTGCAGACAAAGTTCCAAAGACAGCAGAAAACTTTCATGCTCTGAGCACTGGAGAGAAAGGATATAAGGGTTCTTCCTTTCTCAGGATTATTCCAGGATTCATGTGCCAGGGTGGTGACTTCACATGCCATAATGGCACTGGCGGCAGATCCATCTATGGAGAAAAATTTGAGGATGAGAACTTCATCCTGAAGCATACAGGTCCTGGCATCTTGTCCATGGCAAATGCTGGACCAAACACAAATGGTTCCCAGTTTTTTATCTGCACCACCAAGACTGAGTGGCTGGATGGCAAACATGTGGTCTTTGGGAAGGTGAAAGAAGGCATGAACATTTTGGGAGCCATGGAGCGTTTTGGGTCCAGGAATGGCAAGACCAGCAAGAAGATCACCATTTCCGACTGTGGAAACTCTAATTCTTTTGACTTGCGGGGCTTCTTACCCACCAGCCCATTCCTGGTAGCTCAGGAGACCCCCTCAGCCCCATCTGCTCACAGTACCCTGTAATCTCTGCTCTCACTGAAGTTCTTTGGGTTCCATATTTTCTTCATTCCCCTTCAAGTCTAGCTGGATTGCAGAGTTAAATTTATGATTATGAATAAAAACTAAGTAAGAAAAAAGAAAAGAAACTTGAGACCACAGTAACTTCGCTCACCTCTGTCCTCCTCGTGAAGGGGTTCCCAATGTTTTGACAGAAAGATTCTTTTTCTCTGCAAGCCTTCACCCCTAGAGAACCTGGAACAGAAGGTGGAAATGTCTTAAAAGTGTTTCTTGTATTTCTGAGGTTTAGTTCTTGACAATATGAAACTCCGTCCATGGTGTAATTGTTGACGGATCCAAATTTGTGCAGTCTTTGCAAATAATGTGTTGACGAGAGCAGTGTCCATGCCATGTGCAGAAGTCGCAGTCCCGCAGCAACAGCACTCTTCCTCCTCCTGATCTTGCTTTCTTCCCACCCTTTCTTCTGGGAGGTTCCCTGAGCCTTGGAGGGCCTGACACAGATGTCCCATTGCAGGCTGAGCATTCAACCATTCTCAGCACGCTGAGCAATTATGAGTCTCTGCAGTAACCACAACTCATTCCAAAAGGAAGCTTCTGTGACCAAAGAAGACAGCAACACTGATCTATATGCTCAGACTAAGTACTGAGAAGGCAACTTGACATGCACAGTATGTCCATTTAGCAGCACAACAGCAGCAGGTTCTACCCAGGCCAATGACCTTGTAAGTTTAAATGGATTGTTCTGTATTTCAGATTATTCATTTTAGTTTCTACTCTCAGTTATTTCCTGTAAGCTGGAAGCTTATCATACATACTTATTGTTGTTAATTAGCTGTTGATACAATAGCAAATATTATAGAATAAAACCTAAATTATAGTTGCCTTGCTCACTAAAGTGTTTTATGAAATGACTTCCATCCTGTGTGTCCTAACACAGCCATTTCAGTTCTTTTCTCCTTTGAAAACTAATTAAGATGCATCCTATTGTAGAAAAAGAAGGGAACATGATGTGGTTTCCTACGTCTGGAAGCCTAGAAGTCTGAGCCCTCACAAATAGAATTAATGCACAGCTGTCAACTACAGCAACAATTTTATACTGTCATCTTTTGAGCTCAGTTAAGACTAGGATTTTCTTCTCATTGGTTTCCAGACTTACAACACATTGTGTCAATTTCAGATGACTGTGTGCACTTAGTTTCTCAGTATAGAGATTCCTCTTTGAAATTAGCAGAGCTTCTAAAGCATCCTCTTTTGCCCTTATGATTTATCAAAAGTCCACACTGCCCCCTACAAAATTTGTAAAACTTTGCACCCCTAGTTCTGGGATATGTCTAAGAAAGCCACTGGGCTGTGGGGGCAGTCTTATAGGAAGTAGGATATCATCTAGAGTTAGGAAGTAGACTGTTGTAAACCCCACCATGACCCCCACCCAAACCCCACTATCTACATCATGTAACAGTGTCTGTCTGCAAATACTGATGCCTGTATCCCCTTCACTTAGAAACCTCATCTCCTAAAGCTCCAGATCAGAAGAAACAAGCTTCTTGCAGTGTACTGCACACTACAGTAGTGTTCATAGGAAAGCACTCTGCATGCCCAGACAGTTCTATTTTATGGCTTCTTGCTTGCATTAGTAAAGACATTGACAACTACAAAAAGCAAATAACATATATTTTAATTTAAAAAAAAATCACCCAGTGCTGTGATTTGACTTGGCAGTACTGGGAATTTAAATTGCATTTTCAAGATGTCCTGAGGAAGACAGCAGGCCCCCTCTAGTGGAGACTGAGCCTTGTAACTGACTGTTTCCCTCAAGCATGAACTGCATAGTCAGAATCTGAAGGAAAGGGCACTTTCTGCTTCACTTTGGTTTAGTCACATTTTAGCCAAGAAAATCCTGGTAATCAAAGGATATTTGCAAGAAAGTCATTTGAAAGCACAATGATGAAATGAAATGTTCTGAATAAGCAAGGGAGAAGATGCTGACTTGTGCCAAGGTGCTAACCTCTTCGGAAATAAATACTTACATGTGTGTACCTGCAAGATATATATATATATATATATATATATATATATATATATATATATATATATACACACACATACTGTGGTAGTTTGAATGTAAGAGGCCCCTATAAGCTCATAGAGAGTGGCATTATTAGGAGGTGTGGCTTTGTTGGAATAGTATGACATTGTTGAAGGAAGTTTGTCACTGTGGAAGCAGGTTTTGATGTCTAAAACCATATCCAGTGTGTCAGTTCACTTCCTGTTGCCTGTACAAGATGTGGAAATCTCATCTCCTTCTCTGGCATCGTGTGTGCCTCCACACTGCCCTGTCCCAACATGATTATAGACTGAACCTCTCAACTGTAAGCCAACCCCAACTAAATGTTTCCCTTTATAAGAGTTGCCATGGTCATAATGTCTCTTGACAGCAATAGAAACCCCAACTAAGACATATACAAACTCCAACTACACAAGTCAAACTTACACCTCACTCAGATAGTTAAGCAGCTAGAAGGATATTTTTTTATCTCCTGCCTTCGTCTTGAGCTGAGTTTGTAACTTCTATGATATTACACATCTGAAAGTCAGCTTTGACCTTTGTGTTCCCATTAATTTTCCAGAACGTAAGCCATGCTCACCATGGCATTTCTTTATGAGTTAAAAATAATGACCCAAACTCCATGCTTTTTTAGGTATCTAGTTTTCTGTCCCCTATGACTTGTACTGTGCCTTCTAGAATTTAATGGTTTTATAAAATGATATTTCTGTACCATCAAAAAATAAATAAAACTTACCCAGGCAAGCAAGAAAGTAAATGACACATTACAAATAAGTGTTTTGAGTTTAGAATTAGTAAAGAAAAGGGGGGGGGGTAATGAATCTATTGTCAATAATAATATATAGCCCAGGACACTTAATGATATAATGACAAGTTCTAAGAATGGGTAGAGAACATTGTAGAAATTTTTGGGTTTAAACCCTACACCATGTGTTTCCTCCATTCTGCTTTTGTGTAACATCTATCAAAGTATATTCTCAGCTGTATCATTGTAGCTGTTGACAAAATTGGTCTACACTGAGACAATTTTTTTTTTCACTACTGTTACAAATTTTTTACTTATCTGCTTCTCTTTTTTTTCCCCTCAGCAAATGATGTGCTTGCCTTTGGAACGCTGGTCAGTACTTCTAACACCTACGATGGATCTGGGGTCGTGACTGTGGAAACTGATCACCCTCTTCTCTGGACCATGGCCATAAAAGTCTAACCTATAGGGTGGCACCCATCATGTGCCTCTGCCTTCCTTTATCTGCCCAGTGGTTGATTGTTCACTGTGAACAATCACCTAGGGTGCAGAGATCCAAATGTCTCCATAGGAAGCTCTGGGCTGCCAAGATGTTGGGGTTAGGGTACAGCTGAGCAGAGGAGCACTTGCTGCACAAGGGCAAGGCCTTGGGGATCAACCCTCAGTACCACAAAATAGAGATGTTGGTGTTTAAACTTTCTATAAATGCTATCTCAATTTTAGATTGAGGGAAAATTATGTTCTATCAAAGTAAATAAGCTTTATTATACTCTATTGGAAAACTAATGTAAATCATTAAATTATATAATTCAGTTCTGATCATTTTAATTTAATTAATCAGTCCATTTACCTTAAAAATATCTTTTTAATTTTGAAGCACCAAAAACTGTTGTCAGTGTTGCCTTGGAGTCTAGCACTTCCTTAAATGCCTGACAACAAAGGTTATCTACCTCTGAGTATCTCCTACCACTGGATTTCTCTCTGTAATGCATATTATCTTCCACTGCTATGACAGGATGGCACCGGTTCACTTTGACATGATATTTTAAAGGGTAAGAATCACTGACTTAATAGTTAGATTTGAAAGCAAGCAGTTCCATGGGCTGTGGATAAATGAGAAGTGGTAATTCATGAGGCCCTCATACATTAACACCCCAAAACTTAAAAGTAAGCACTCTGACCTTTGGAAATGCAGAGGACTTTATGGAAATCATGACACACACCCATAAGGTTTGTGCGGAGGGATCTTTATCTTAAAAACTCAGTCACTTTTAACATACCTCACTAAAAGATGAAGTATTAATTCATGGACCACACATTTCCTGCTATCACCAGAAAATTAGTGTGCTGTAAAGATAAATGAACACAGCCTGCTGAGGAATCAGCTCCTTAGGCCTGTTTCTTCATCCTAGTCTGCCATGTGCCTGGTTCCTGACCCCCTTCTAGCTGTAAAGTAACAGGGGCTGTAATCATTGAGTGTGGGGAAGAACCCCAGCTACAAACTCTAAATGATAACACATTACAGTTATAGAGCAGATAATACTAAGCATAAGCTTGCTGGTGCATAAAAATGTCTTCATGTCTCTTTCATGATGTCTCTTACTCATCTTCCTACCCTCTCCTATACCATTGGTTAAACTACACCTTGCCCAACAACCTATGACTTAAGGATCACCTGCCCACCATGTTGTACTTAGCCATGACTGTGTCACTGTCTTCTTGGTGCTACAGTAGTTTGAGGCTTAGAACATAGAGAAAGAAAAGAGATCAGTTGAACCAACACCATGTTCTGCACAGAAATTCTTAGAATTATTGTTATTATTTATGCAAATATGTGATACTGAAATGTGGATGCCAATAAAAACAGTTATCAATGTGCATGTCTATAGTGGTTTTCTAAGAAAATGTTTTTTTATTACTTGTATTTCATCATGACCAATCTCTCATAAACAGTGTTTCTACTCAAAGAGTTAATAAAGAGATGTTAAATCTCACATCTGATTTCAAACAACAATCAGTCGTATTAAGTTCTCCCTCTAACTTTTCTCTTAACTCTCTAAACAACCCGAACCAGTGGTTTTTATTCCATTGTTTTGGATCCCTCTTGCTCTATTTATAAAAATAAGAGTTGCTTGTCTTACCTAAAAACTTTGTAAGAATTAGAAAAGACAAAAAAATAAAGATAACTTGCATCATGGGTATCTAGTTGCTGGAGAAAAAGAGCCAGTAGCGAACTATGTGTCTTCTGCAGTAGAGAAAATAAAGAGAAAGACGTCTGAGGAGCAGGAAGAAATGAGATGGGACAGTTGAAGATCACACCGGTGCCATGGTGACAAGCTCATGTCTAGGACCTTCCTCATCTTCTTAGTACAAATGCAGAGCTCAGAGTTTCCATGCATCCCTTCCATTCCTAACAGACAGATGCTGCTCTTCAGGAGAGAGGACAGCCAGGCTCATTCACTGATTCAGCAGGAAAGCTTGTGCAAGACCTCCAGGTGCTGCCATAAACAATACTTGTCACAAATGAAATGAGAAGGGGAAAGGAGACAGAGCCAAAGCCGGGCAGGCAGCATCTTCTTTGCCATCACTTTCTACTCAGAAGAGGCTCAGCTATGTCTCCATCTTCCAGTTTGTAGACTGCTCTAGGTTCACAACTAGAAGCCTATTCACTACAAGCAAAAGACATGTCCATCATTTTAAAAGTTTACTATTAAAGAATAAAGAATGTCTTATTTAACCTGCAAGCATCAGTGTGTGTGTGTGTGTGTGTGTGTGTGTGTGTGTGTGTGTGTGTGTGTGTGTGTGTATGTGTGTGTGTGTGTGTGTGTGTGTGTGTGTGTGTGTAAACTTTAATGAAGCTTGGTGAACATGTAAACACTGGGGTCAGTGGGGATGGATACTTAACCCATGCTATCACCTGTAAATGATACCAGAAACACTGGATGACTACCTCAGGCATTCTCTCAAAGCAAAAGTTCCCATCCCCAGTTCCTGCTGACACCTGAAGAACTGCTTGCTGGTGTTACAACAACCCTTGCCTGATGCTTGAAACTACACAAGGGCAGTCCCCCTCTCTGTGTACTATCTGACTCATCTAAGCAAATGTTCGCCTTTTTTATAGCAATAATAGAAGCTTGCAAATCGTAAGGGCTCAGGTTATTGTTATTATTTATGCAAATAAATAACAAAAATGTTATTATTTATATGCAAATATGCAAATAAAGTCAACCCTGCAAGGAACTCCCTCTAAGCCCCTATTTGGGTTAGACCCTGACCTGCAGCCTGTAGCTGTAATGGAAAATACAAGTTGGGTCATGCTTCTTGAACCTTGGCTTAGATCAGTTTCTTCCTTCCTTCCTTGATCAGCTTGCAGCTTCTGTCATCTAGTGACTGGTCCATGAAATAGCACTGGCTACCCATAGCATTAGCTTGGTCTGAGCCAACAGCAACAGTGATTGGCTTTTCAATGATGGAAATCTCATGTGCCTATGAGATGTAGAGGTGAGTGAGGTGGAAGCAGGTGTGGGTCTGACGGCAGTATTCTGGGGAAAGGGCAGGGCGGTTTTCACTGGGAATGGAAACTAGGACTTTTACTCACATAGAAACGAGGAGGTGCACATTGCTTGTGTGCTTTTGAAGCTATAATGCAAGAGTGTTGCCTCATGCTCCTCTATGTGTGGAGTGCACCTCTCACCGTCTACCCCCATGTGGAGCCAGCCTTGCTGACTGTTCCTGCTTACAGTCTCACTTCCCTGCACATTTATTGAACTGTTGAAATGAAGCAACCCATAGATGGGATGTAACTGGTGGCATGCACCAAGTCAGCGCACAGGGAGAAATGACTCTTCACTCCTCTAAGGCTCTAGGGTCATTGCAGTCAGCGCACAGGGGGAAATGACTCTTCACTCCTCCAAGGCTCTAGGATCATTGCGGTCTCAGTCATGACTTTCAAACCGTTCACCGTGACCCACAAAGGATATATTTGCCTTATGACTCAATCTGTAGAGAAACACACACACACACACACATTCACACACACTGAAACATACATTTCACATTAAATTGAAAAGCTCTCCAGTATATCTGAAAATCATGTCTCAGAAAAGAAAACTGCATAGAGTTACTTTAAAAGCATGTGTGAGCATGAATATAGGCGTCCTGTGCTGAGATTACACTAATTTCTTAAATTTATGATATTGATGTCACTTTTAAAATATATTTCTCTGTACAGATTAAAATTTAAGCCACAGGGCCAATTCCTTCCTAGGGGGTCCTTGTCTAAGGGCTGGACAAGAAGTGGCAGGTGTAGGGAGCACAAGTTTGCCCTTTCCTGCCCAGAGCAGATTTCACTCATCAGTCATGATTTTCTTTTCTGGTGAGCCCCAGCCAAAGTCTCAAACTTCATCTCAAAACAGTTATCCAAGCAGATGTGATTGCTGACGCTCCACTGACTCAGAGCTAATGTGTTATTTTCCCACTGTATACAAAACCGCTCTGCTGACAGCCCAGGAAAGAGGCCGTGGAAACATCACTCTTGCTCAGAGCTAATGAGTAAATAAACACATCCAAGGACTTGTTCCCGGTGTGCTAAAAGCAAGGACTCTGTACACAGCAAAATAAAAACTAGATCTACCCTTAAATAACTTGGAGAACATAAGCAGACCCCATGCTCATTCATAGTTGAGAAGGACGAGTCCTCAGAACAGGCCTGCAGCTTCTCAATGAGAGCCAAAATCTCTAAGAGACCGCACTGACAGAGTCCATCCAGATATGAGAAAGGATTGCAGTAGTTAAAGAACTTGAAATTTATAACTTGTACCTTAGCAACTATTTATTTTAGAAATACCCTTTAAAATCTAAAGACCAACGGAATATTTAATAGACAGGACTTGGAGGGAACAAAAATAAAAATTGTAAGTATAAAACTTCTGTGATAGAACAGTGTTCCATCTGAATAGCTAATTTCATGCTGAGTTATTTAACGTTATGAATCCTTCCTAGACTAAAAACCCCTGGAGGCATGCATATCTGTCCTTCTTGTCAACTGCCAGCTCCTGTCTGCTGCATGAGTTCAGAGGAGACATGCAGTCTGCTGCTGAGCGAGCAAACAGCCGCTTTACACCACACTGCAGGAACAATGCATTTCCCAGCCTCTAGCAACCCCTGCTCTGTTCCATATGTGGTCCTGAGCTTCTACACATCAGATATGCTAACATTTCTTTTACCTGTGTCCCACTTCCACACTGGACAGACCTGGTAAAATCATTCTTCACCTTCCTGCCTGTAGAAGGAGGTAATATTTACGAGGCCAAGGCAAGGCTCCAAGGCGCCAATCCAAGGCAAATATTTTGATCAAGACAAGAAAAAACAAAAAACCCAGAAGGCCAAGGACTATGAAGTTGTCTGAAACCCGTAAGTAAAGGACAATGAAAGACAGCACACAATGACAGAGCTTGGAACATATGGTTTCAATGAAAAAAACCAAGGCTATAAGGGGAACTATCTGGAGTTGGAACTCTTGAAGCTGAAGCACTTCCCAGTTGGAGATGGCTGTCTTGGCTGAGGTTGACTACTACTAGAACTCCTGCTGTTTCTAACGACTTAAGGACTTGCCCTTCAATTCTGACCTCTTAATTGTGTTTAAATCTACTTGTTACACCAGATTAAGCTGGTGGAATTAGTTTGAGTATTCTAAGATCTCCCGCTGAACTGCCCACACTAAACCTAATTATTTGTGATCTTGATTCATTGTTGTCTATTGAATAAGCTATTGGTAAAGAAAAGTCCTGTTTTAATTTAAACAGTGTGGTGCTGCACACCTGTCATTCCAGCACTCAGGAGTTCAAGGTCATCGTCAGATATATAGTTAGGTCAATGATAACTAGGCTATGGGAATCTGTTTTCAAAAACAAAAAAAAAAAAGAGCAACAATGACAAAAAGTCTATCTTATAAAAAATCACTTTTATTAATATGCTTCACGAATATTTGCAGAATGCATGCAGACTTCTGTGTTTACAGCCACCCTTTCACCTGTCCTTTTTGTCAATTTCCCTCCTTATCCTACCACATTTTACTTGAAAAACCTGATAATTGTAGTCATCTTATGTAATTTAAAAACCAGTTATTTCCAACATAATGGGGTTTTCGGTACTATGACATTATTGCCAAATATAGGGAAAGTCCTAGAAGTATGGAATTTCTTAAAATAACTTAAAAGCTTCCATTTTTCATTCTGTAAGAAAGACTTAAGTGCCCAATGACATTCTCCACTACAACTACCCCATTAATTTAAGAAATCTCATTCATTCTGCCATTGGCTCCTTATTCATGGACAAAATTTCCTTGGCCCCAATGACCCACATACTGCTCTTTTATATTTTGCTCCTTAAAATTCAGGGAAGTCTATGTGAATAATGAGGCAAGAAGAAATGGTGCAGAAAGTTGCTGGCATCACTTTTAGTCAGGAAATTTATTATGCATATTTTAAAATTGACCTTTTAGTCTAAGTTTTTATTCAATTCCAATGCAAGAAATTAAGCAACAAGGTCATGGTGAATATTTGTATGTGAGTGGCAGGGAACACTGTGATTCATGAATTTAAAAAAAATGTTAGGAAGCCAATAGATTCTCTCTTAGATTAACAGCAAGTAAAAATGCAGGAATTATTTTTTAACAAAGAAGCTATGCTTTTTACATCACACAAAAAACTCCCCTTTGGGAAAAAAATGCCATAAATCTGACTCTGTGTGTGTGTGTGTGTGTGTGTGTGTGTGTGTGTGTGTGTGTGTGTGTGTGTATGTGTGTGAATCATTTCACTTCTTGTCTAGACCATGTGTGTCTAGTAGTGAGCATGCATGTAAGTATATAAATGTTATTCACATGGATGCTGCCATTACACATTTTCATTTCAGGGGTCAATGGCTTTCCACAGGTCACCGTAAGGCTCTGTCTTCTTGAGTTGATACCATAAGTGTTGAGCTCCACAGCCTTAAAATTATATATCTCATATTCAAGGGACACAGAAAAGTAAATTAGCTATAAAGAATTAAAAGTTAAAGAGGCCTCAAGCTACAAGAAATCCAATTCATATTCTAATCTCTCAGAAAATAGTCCCATACTAGCAGGCTCTTACAGACTTTTAGGAGGTATATTCCATGTTGTAGGAAAGAAAGCCCCAGCGGTATGATGGAGGAAGGTCATTGGTTAATTAAATAAAGAAGCTGCTTGCCCTGATAGGTTAAAACATAGGTGGAGGAGTAAACAGAACAGAACGCTAAGAGGAAGAGGAAGTGAGCTCAGACTCGACAGCTCTCCTCTGGGGGCAGACGCCTCAGAGAGACACAATGCTCCACTCTTGCGGGCACAGGCAAGAGCTCTGCTCTCTGAGGCACAAGCGATGAAGCTCCGACCCAGGATGGACGTAGGCTAGAATCTTCCTGGTAAGCGCACCCAGCTGTGCTACACAGATTATAAGAAATGGGCTAGTCCAGGTGCGAGAGTTAGCCTAGAAGAGGCTAGATAGAAATGGGACAAGCAGTGATTAAAAGAATATAGTGTCCGTGTAATTATTTCGGGTAAAGCTAGCCTTGCGGGCAGCGGGGTGCTGGGGACGCAGCCTCGCCGCTCCTATTTCAACAGCGGTACTGCTGTCTACCTGTGACAGAATGGACTTGATCCCTGGGGACATAGTAAACTCCCTGACCTAGCAGTGTCCATTCCACTGCTGGACCAACTCACATAAGGATCTGGCCTAGAACTTACTCTACACTGACCTATACTGATTGGCTCCCAAGGAAATTCAAGAGTTTTTACTATTATTCAGTCTGATGGAATGACACCTGTGTCCACTACCTTCTAGTGTCTGTGCTGCCTTAATTAAAAACAATTTTAACCTTATATCTTTCACAGTGATTTTCTTATGGCCAAATCAAAATATTACCAATGTTTCATGTTCTAGTCAGGTCTCATGTGAAGATAGATTTGATATTTGATTTTTGGAAGAATACAGAAAGAAGAATATAACTTAAAAATAAACTCCCTTATCACATGCAAATTTCACAGACTAATACTTTGTCATTTCATTGTAACCATGGCTTAACTTTTAATAAAAAAGAAAAGATGATGTGGGATTTCCCTCTGCATTATGTGAATACCATTGGTTAATAAAGAAACTGTCTTGGGCCTGCACAGGGAATAGAGGTAGGCAGGAAAAACTAAATGGAATGTTGGAAGGAAGAAAGCAGAGTCAGAGGAGAAGCCATGTAGCCTGGCTGGAGACAGATGGTAGGAATTTTACCCAGTAAGCAACAGCCATGTGGCGATACACAAATACTAGAGATGGGTTAAATTAAGATGTAAGATTTAGCCAATAAGAAGCTAGAGCTAATGGGCCAAGCAGTGATTTAATTAATACAGTTTCTATGTGATTATTTTGGGTCTGAGCTGCCAGGCAGCCAGGAAACAAACTAATGACATCCTTACAACAAGAAGGAACAGTCCAGATGTACAAACTGTTCTTAAATATTAGGTTGGCTGCCAACCATTAAGGCCACTGGGGTACAACAATGCCCTTGCAGGGCTTGCCTGACAGTGGGGAAAAATCATAAAGGGTTACCCTATTCTGGTTCCTCATCTAGATGTAACTCCTTTCTGATGCTCGTCATATTCAGTTAATAGCCTGGCTTTGCCATAAAATCATAGCTGTCAACCTGAGCTCTGTAGAGGTCTCATGTCTCCCCACCCATCCACATCTGGCTCCTCCTCCTACACATTTCATCTTCCTACCTGTGACCAGAGATGAACAATCCACATCCTCACAAAGACTGGCTCCTATACCATACACAGTTCCCTCTCCCCAGAAAGGTCCTCCTACTGTCCTGCAGAATGTCTGGAAGACTCTTTTATGAAGCAGGAACCCCAAAGGACAATACCACCTTTAGGCAAGTTCAGCAGTCATCTCTCTGTGGGTGTCGCATGTCCAACTCACACAGCATAAAATCAGAGCAGTCTTTTGTCCAAATGGCTAACAAACTCCATGAGGATCCTCTTTTATGTCCATCATCCTTTTGAAGTAAATTGGTGCTGCCAGGAGGAGATGTGTCTCATTGTCCTGAAAAGGCCTAAGTTATTAAAACATTTTATTTATTTATTTATTTATTTATTTATTTATTTATTTATTTATTTTTGCTCTCAGAACTTTATTAGGTGGCGTTTGGATGAAACAGTTGCCCGCCTAGTTTAGGACAACTGGTATGGAGCAGCCTTTGTTTGGTATGGGCTTTCACCGAGATGGAAGCGGATTGATTTCTTTTCATGGGAGCTGACTGGCTGAACATCTTGAGACCCAGTTCAGATTCTGTTTTAAATGGTTGGTCAAAGGCAAGCCCCTAGGGTAGGGCCAAACCAGAAGGCCTTGTTGTGACAGGCAGACAGGTTTTTGCTGGACAGCGGTCATCTCTGCTATTCCCAGATTAAGATCTGTTGGATTGTATGTGATGTATTTATATGTGTTTGTAAATGTGATATAAGCCCGGAGGAGTTGGGGTGTGTGCTCTCCCATGTGGACACCCTCACTGTAGCCAAGCAAGCCCCACCCCTTCTTCCTTCTGGCCTCCCACGTGGCTCCCGGCTCAGTGGGCTATTTGAAGGACTGCTGGTTTGGGGACTGGGGTCAGGTACCAATGAAGAATCACGACTTTTCTTTATCTCGCTTGCTGTGAACCATTGTTTCTACCCTCTGTAATTCATACTGTTTTTGAAAACATTTTAAATGTCATGTTCTGTTAGTCTTTGAGAGGCTTTAAGAATAATTATCCATTTGAAATATATCTCTATACATCTAGAAAACCTAACTAACATGACTACAAACTTTACTATTATAGATGATTATCTATTAACCTGTATTTCTTAATTATCCATTACATTTTAAATGAGCTGCACAAACACAATACCTTAATCAAGAGCAGATAGATAGATAGATGATAGATAGATAGATAGATAGATAGATAGATAGATAGATAGATAGATGATAGATAGATAGATAGATAGATAGATAGATAGATTTTAAATTTATATCAATAAACCAAGATCTATACCAATGAAAATCTCATTAGCATATTCCCCTTTAAATGTAAACAAACATTTATAAACAATATTTGGAAATTTGGTCATAGTTCTCTACAAACTTCTTCCTGCTTTTTGTTGGGCAAAGTAATTTTGGAGAAGTTCACTGTGACCATTCAAGGGGATCTTGGTCCATCAAACCACATTAGTCTAAAAGGAATCTATAGGTTCCTATCTTCTGTGGAAACAAAAGAAGAACCTCTTTTCCAAAGCAACAAATCTTTAGACCCAAATTCTGAATTCAAGATACTTTTAAAATATATATGGTGGTTTATCTTACCAGCCCATACAATGAAATGTCTCTCTGTACTTATCTCTTTCACAGTCAAAAATTCAAAGAAAACACAATAATATACATAATCCAGATTCTCTGTGTATATTCCATCTTTACATAGCTTATTTTTCTTACTCTATTACCTTTTCTACTAGTTTAATATTTATTTTATTATCTTTACTCCTTTAACCTATGGCTGTCTATACTCTTATATTATAATTGTCTACACTCTTTTTCAGCTCTCTCTCTCTCTTCTCTCTCTCAAGCATATGTACATTTATCCAATACTGTGACCCATTTAAAGGTCTTTTTCATCCAAATCTGTCTTTATTTTGTATTTGTAATTATCTTTTGACTAGGAGCACTTTTTTCATGTTAAACAGGTATGGCTAAGGCCAACATGGTCCTGCCTTCTTGCTTTGCCCAGTCCAACATGGAGGAGGCATGTTCACCACCTCTGAGAACCATGTACATTGCCCCATTTTTAGGCACACAGCGGGTCTATGTTGCTATTAAACATGTTGTAGCACTCAGCTCACAGACCCCATTTAAATGCTCTGTAGCCAGACCCTTCAAAAGAGTAAGAGTACTTTGTGCTAGCAAACCAGGAAACCTTCTTAAAGGGACCGTGTAGTTTTTGCTGCTACCACTGAGTCAAGAAGCCTTCTCTGCTTGCTTCTACCAAAAAGCCATTTTAAGCTTTCTTGGGTTTTATGTGAATTTGTTAGTGGAAGCAGCTTGCTCATTCCTGGCTGCCCAGGTCATGAAATAATCACTCAGAAACTATATTATTTACAATACTGTTTGGCCAATAGCAAGCTCCTCTCTAATGCTCATCATTTTCGGTTAATAGCCTGGCTTTGCCATAAAATCATAGCTGACAAAATGAGCTCTACAGAGGTTCCATGTCTCCCCACCCACGAACACCTGGCTCCTCTTCCTACACACTCCATCTTCCTATATGTGACCAGAGATGAAGAATCCACATAACTGTTCTTTCTCCTTCTCATACTTGAAGCTTGCTTGGACTCTCACCAAGTCTCCACATCTCTTTCACATTCCCATACCCCAACCCAACATGGTCTCCCATGATTCCCTGTGGTCACTTGTTTCTGCCTTGTTGTCTTCCCCAACAGTACCCATCTCCAATCACCTATTTCCCTACCTGAAATCCTGCAATCGCTTAGAGGGAAAATTCAAGTGTTTATAGTCAACTAACATGCTCCTGGTCTCCCTAACCTCCTTTTATATTCTCCCATGCACACTTTATTCAAGATTCCTCAGCCTTCTTGCTAGTCTTCAAATATATCCATTGTCACTCTTTCTAAGGGCTTCTGCCATAAGCCAGAATCCCAAGCGTGCTTAAACCAGCATGTAAAAGTGAATCTACTCTAATGATACCAAATGTAATTTATGATTAACAAATAAACTGAATATGATAGTGACACTCTGTTGTCTCTAACAATCCCTCCTCTACAGTTATTAAAGTCTCAACTAAAAATACCTCCATCTATAACATTCCCCTAACATAGGAATCAAGACTTTATTCAATAATTATCTTGACTAAAATCTTTCCATGCCCATTTTTCTGCAGTTCTGGCAACAAATTGATAACCTCAGGCAATTTTTAATTAGCTGCCTTTAAAAAATGGTTTGCTAAATTAGTCAACTATGAAATCACCTCACCCAAACTATTAAATTCAGATTGCATTTCAAATCCATCACCTGTCTTTACTGTATGGACACACCGTCACTCCAGGATTGTTAATTACGGTATTTATCTGCCCGTGTTTTCTTATGGACATAGCACAGTGTGCAACCAGAGCCAGCTGGCATGTCTTTACCCTACTGTTTGAAGTGGCATGCAAGCCACTGGGTGTTGACATTCCTATAGCCAGAAATAGCACTGCGCTATCTCCATTGTTTACCCAAGGGAGATAGTATTTAAAGATAAGCCTCCTTGTATCCAGGCCTGGACAGAAGAGCTCTGGCTTGCCTTAGAAAAGACGCTGGTTGCCATACTTAATTAGCATGACAGCTGTGCTGATTCATGGGGAGCTGCACCCCTCCTCATGCCCTTCACACTGAAATAGGATTTGTGAAACCACTACCATTTCGCAAGCATGTTCTTATGACCTTATTTACACCTCAGATTAAGACTAGCAGCTGGGTAGTATTAGTTCCACCTCACAGATGGGAATACAGAACACAAGGAGGTTTAAATAACTGACATTACACTAATGACAGAGCCAGAACATGCTCGGTGTCACCTGTGGACAAGGTACCTCCCACACTTCTGCTGTCACCATTGTCTCCAAACACGATCTCCGTGCTTGCCACATCTCCATCACTTTTCCCTGCAGCACTTGGGCTCAAAGGCATAGCCATCCTTCTGGGTCCTGCACCACTGTATCTTCCAGGCTTTTTCCTTGCTTCCTTGGGTGTTTCCTTGAGCTAATTCCTGGTGTATGACATCCATCTGTTTGTGTGTTGCTTTCATTGGTTAATGAATAAAGAAACTGCCTTGGCCTTGTTGATAGGATGAAACTTAGGTAGGTGGAAAAAACAGAACTGAATGCTGGGAGGAAGAAAGCAGAGTCAGAGAGAAGCCATGGATCCTCAGCCTGAGATGGATGCCCATTAGAATCTCCGGTAAGCCACTGCCATGTGGCGATAGATTAAAGGAGATGGGTTAAACTAATATGTAAGAGTTAGCTAATAAGAAGTTAGAGCTAATGGCCAAACAGTGTTTTAATTAATACAGTTTCTGTGTGGTTATTTCAGGTGCAAACTAGCCAGGTGACCAGGGCAAACAAGCGGCCCCTCCTCCTACAAATCCCCCTTCAGTTTCACGAAGGCTGTCACTGACCTTTCAGGGCAGCTAATGAGAAAGATGAGTCTCCAGGACTTCATTGCTGTCTCCTGTGGCTTCTCCCTGGGAAAAAGAGTATACCAGTGCGACCCTGACTAAAGTCTAAAGTGCGGTCTACAGTGGCACTGATGCCTACACCAACCTGTCTATACCCAGAGAAGTCAGCTTTCTCTCTACATGGAAACAAGTGGACAGTGGACGGTGGGGTTGGTGAGGATGCTGAGTGCTGGGACTCTCCACGTAACCAAGAGATCATGGACCTCACTAGACCAATAGCTCAAGATAAAAAAAGGGGTACAGTTAGATGCCTGATTCAACAGAGCTTAAGGACAACTCATTAGATGCTCTGTATTGCTGGCATCTAGCCTTCTACTCCTCTTTTCTCCTGCCTCTCGGGGTTGATAATGGGGAAGGAGGATTTCATTGCATTTGAGTTAATCCTGTCAAATCTATCCCAAGAGTAGGGTGTTTACTAGAGCTCCAGTCCAGTTCCCACTGGCAGTAAAGATTCTTATCATTCTGACCTTGAATTGTTCTCCAGAACCAGGTACAGACTCACAAGGTCCCTGGGCTGGGAACAAGCCTAGAAGACCCTGAATCTGGTGCTTGAATCTTTCGTTAATGTGAAACCTACTTACAAATATCAAGACTTTACATCATGCTTCACCAGAAACAGCATTAAATTTAAATTAGCCTAAGACAACAGAACCACTTCAGAATATTCTCATGCGTCCAAACCCAGAATCAACTAATCCTTTGGCCAAAACTAAGATATACATACGATAGGATTTCTTCCACCAGGTGGCAGCCAAGCCTTACGAGAAGGCATAGTGTAAGCAGTCCACTTGTTTCTTGACAGTAAAAATTCAGGATGCCCACCAGATTCAAAGACTGTTCAGAAAATTGTAATGAGATGGAAATTGGAGCAGGGGGGCTTGGAGGAGGTGACAGAGCTGAACTCTGAACTCTGGTAGTCAGCCTGCATCAAGTTCACCTGCCTGTCACGGTCACTGCAGTCTTTGTGTTGGGAGACTCAAATAGTGGAGCACTGAGGCCATCCTGAACACAAGCTTTT
Organism: Microtus ochrogaster; assembly: GCF_000317375.1. Lineage (NCBI taxonomy): Eukaryota > Metazoa > Chordata > Mammalia > Rodentia > Cricetidae > Microtus > Microtus ochrogaster. Next base: position 3,960,812 of record NC_022036.1, read on the forward strand.
TAGTTAAGTCCCACTTGGGGACTCAGAGCAATAAATCATTCATGGCATTGCAGCTTTCCCCGTCAGTGTACTACACTCATACAAAAACACTGTCCTTGACTGTGAGCTCACAGAAATAATGGAAAAAGATAGACACACTATGAAAGTAAAACAAAAGAAACTGTCCCTGTGGATGTCTCTTCTCTCCTTCCCCAGACAAAGTCCTTGAGTGAACAAAAGAAATATTAATAGCATGAGGCCAGTATATTTAATCTTTCTAAAAGCTGCGGTATATGATAACTAGATGAACCATCTCCTGGACCCAAAGGAGGTAAGAATAAGAGAATAAGAGTTGATGGATCATAATCACACCTGAAGTGTACCCTTGGTACTCATTGGAGAAGCAATGTAAATTTGATACAGCAACAAGAAAAGAAAGGGTGCCCAGAGTCCAGGAGTCGAAGCCGGTTGTCAAACCAGTCCTGTTCTGCGCTCCGCTGCCTTTTCTTTCTCTTTCAACATGACAGATGGAGTGGCCGCGGCCATCTCCAAGATGGCAGTAGCACCCATAGAGCGGGTCAAGCTGCTGCTGCAGGTGCAGCATGCCAGCAAGCAAATCACGGCAGATAAGCAATACAAGGGCATTATAGACTGCGTGGTTCGTATCCCCAAGGAACAGGGAGTCCTGTCCTTCTGGCGTGGTAACCTGGCTAATGTCATCAGATAGTTCCCCACCCAGGCTCTCAACTTTGCCTTCAAAGATAAATACAAGCAGATCTTTTTGGGTGGTGTGGACAAGAGGACCCAGTTTTGGCACTACTTTGCAGGGAATCTGGCATCAGGTGGTGCCGCTGGGGCCACATCCTTGTGCTCTGTATACCCCCTTGATTTTGCCCATACCCGTCTAGCAGCTGATGTGGGCAAAGCTGGAGCTGAAAGGGAATTCAAAGGCCTTGGTGACTGCCTGGTTAAGATTTACAAATCTGATGGGATTAGGGGACTGTACCAAGGCTTTAATCTGTCAGTCCAGGGCATTATCATCTACCGAGCTGCCTACTTTGGCATCTATGACACTGCAAAGGGAATGCTTCCAGATCCCAAAAACACTCACATCTTCATCAGCTGGATGATTGCACAGTCTGTCACTGCTGTCGCTGGCTTGACTTCCTATCCCTTTGACACGGTTCACCGTCGTATGATGATGCAGTCAGGATGCAAAGAAACTGACATCATGTACACAGGCACAATCGACTGCTGGAGGAAGATTGCTCGTGACGAAGGAAGAAAGGCCTTTTTCGAGGGTGCGTGGTCCAACATTCTCAGGGGCATGGGTGGTGCCTTTGTGCTCGTCTTGTATGATGAGATCAAGAAGTACACATAATTATGTCATAGGTGTTCTCCCCGAGAACAGGCATGTTGTGTAATACACCACCATATCTTGAACATTCTGGACAGATTCTCTGGGCTTGTCTGTTTTATCAATGGCAACTATTTACAAGTTGAAAACTGGGAAGCAATAATATTCATCTGACCAGTTTTCTCTTAAAGCCATTTCCATAATGACAGTAATGATGGGACTCAATTATACTTTTTATTTCAGTCACTCCTGATAAGAAAAATTGAAGAAATAAAAAATATCTATAAAAAAAAAGAAAGGGAGCTCTTTTCTTTCCCATTTACTATTCTTTTTCTTTTGAAGATTTAGTGCATCTGTATTTTTATGAATCTGCATACAGGTTTGTGCACGTGTGAGTGAAGATGCCCACAGAGCTCAGAAGTGGGCATCAGATCCCGCTGAAGCTGGGACTACTGGCAGTTGTGAGTTGCCCAAATTGGGTGATGGGAGCTGCACTCTGGCCTCTGTAGGAACAGTGTTCTCTCTGAACCACAGAGCTGTATCTCCAGCCCCACTCTTCGTGTTTCAACCAGTTTTCCTGTAAATTTTTTTTGTCTCTTTGCATGTTCTCCATGGATCAGTTAGCCTGCAAAAAATAACAGATGAGTTAAGTTCTCTGTCAGCTGTAGTGTAATATATGTGTGACTGAGTGTGCTAATGTGTGGGGAATTTATTATCCCCACCCTTAATGGCAGGAGGAGTAGATGTCTCCATAATACAGCTGATCTGAGCAGAGGGGTGACAGGGTCACATATAAACTCGGTGAGATGAAATGCTGCTCATCACGATATTCTCTTTAATGTGAAGAAAGATTTAAAAGAGCAAATGACACAAAAAGACAGATCCAGTTTGGGATGTTCGTCCTGTGATCCAAAGGCGACAGTATCCCAGAACAGCAATGAATGCATCTCAACACAAAATTGTAAACCTCCGTAAAGCATTATGAAATGTATAGAGTAGGGTGTGTGTGTGTGTGTGTGTGTGTGTGTGTGTGTGTGTGTGTATGCGCGTGTATGCCATGGCCCTCACAGAAATCAGAAGACAATTCTGAAAAGTCTGTGAATCTCTCTTAATGTACCTGCCATGCTGTGTTGGACATGCCAAGCTGCTGTCTTGCGAGTCCTAAGGACATCAGGCCATTGTCCTGCCTCGGTAGGATTACTAGGATTAATGTGTTCAAATGACTGTTTCATTGGTACAGTTTTTATCTGTTGTTTCTTTTAATGTAGATTCCATGGATTGATCTCAAGTCACCAGATTGTATGCAAGTACTTTTCTCTTGAACCATTTTGCCAGACTAATATTTTTTAATAACTCAATTTGAAGATTCTTTATAAATGACAAAGTCCCATTGCAATGACAGAAGGCTGGACATGGCTACTTTGTTTGCCTTTCTCCCTTTTCAGCACCAGGATGCTCCTGCTTATTTCTTTTTTTTTTTATGGGCTGTCATACTGACAGCTATAGAGTTTATTGAGCATTTAATATGAGCCATATACCATTCTAACTCATTTACATGTATTAACACATTTAATTTTTACAAAAGAAAAAAATCTTCATTTTATAGAAGGTAAAACTGAGGCACATCACTGAAAGGAAGACTCTAGAACTTTCCCTCTCCCAGTCTATCAGCCATTGGCCCTGGTGCTAAAGAGAACCTGTAGCTGCCATATCCACATCAGTTCAATCTAGGGTTCTAGGCTCCCCTGAGCTCCTATTGAAGGTATTGTAGCAAAATTAAGGCCAAGATTTCACAGAAGGATAAGAAAAGGCAACACAGACACTAGGAAAGAAAAAGGATAAAATGAAGACCATCCATAATGACTAACTTGTTTGTTTACTTGACTGGGCCCAGGGATGGCTCAACAGTCAATGTAAAAGATAATTTCTGTGGCTCAGTGGATAAAATGCTTTCTTCACAAGCATGAAAACCTTTAGTTTGGATCCCCAGCACTCACTAAGAAAGTCGGGTGTGGCTGTCGAGCGCCTATAAGCCCAATGCTGGAAGGCAGAAACAGGAAAGGGCTGTGGACTCACTGGTCAGCTGATCTAGGACTTCCCACAGGTCAGGGAACCCTGATGGCTCTTCAAGCTGATGAGGGAGAGGGACTTGACCGGGGGAGGGGGAGGGAAATGGGAGGCGGTGGCGGGGAGGAGGCAGAAATCCT
>NC_022036.1:3964855-3970000 GCF_000317375.1 Microtus ochrogaster
AGGCTGGTCTCGAACTCACAGAGATCCGCCTGCCTCTGCCTCCCGAGTGCTGGGATTAAAGGCGTGCGCCACCACCGCCCGGCTTCTCTTCTCATTTTCATTTGTCTAAAGAAATGCCATTCCTTTCTACTAGATTTTTAACTACACACTAGAGCCCTGCCTAATGGAGGCGAGGATTTGCAATGTCTCTTTACTTTCTCCATTTGTTTAGCAGATCATCTAATCTTTGTTAAATTTGGTGCAAATGTATGAGTAGACAAGCTGGAGAATGAACTTTACAGCAGCCAGAACTCCACAAATGCCTGGGTGTCTGAAGACAAGATTTCTATGTCTGTTCCTTTGAAAGACAAACGCATACAATGCAAATATTCACCCACTCTTTTGGAGACTTTGCCCTCCATGTTCTTAAGAAAGGGGCATCTCAGTTTTGGGGTGTAATGACTCAATCCAAGATGAAGGTATGAAGGGAAAATTGCATGAAGTAGAGAAGATGGGAAGAGGCTTCATCTGTGGCAGAAAGAGCCATCCTGCGTGGAGAGCCTGAGGAACGTCAGTGGGAGGAAGGAGCCAGAGCACTATTTCCACTAAGGCGGTCGGCAAAGATTCCGTTTAGTGCAGCAGAGCCACAGGTGTACTTGGAAGCAGTAGACAAAGGCAGGAGATGTCTCAGTGGTGTTCTCAAAGGAACAGATGGCAGAAAAGCTGCTGATGCATCCTTATAAGAGCAAAACACACAGCGGGACCCTCAGAGGAGCATGGTGAATGTTCAGCCACAGTAGGGAGATACAGACCAGAGTCCAAAGTAGACTGTTCCGATGATCATGAAGATGAGGATGTGAGTCTAAGGGTAGTCAACATTTGCAATAGCTGTTGAATGAATGGGAAACATTCACAGTAAATTTCCATTTTGATGAAGCATTTGCACTAATCTAGTTAGGCAGACAGCTTCTTGATCTGATTGAGAAGGGAGAGATTTACTGCCTAGAGACAAGATAACAGGGCATTCATTGCATGTGTAGGCTGTTACTTCATGTTCCAAGACCAGAGGTGGAGATCCTGCTGCTTCTTTTTTGGTGTTGAACATTCTTGTCAGTCTAAGGACAGGTTCATAGTGTAGCTTTCTCCCAGATCAAATGATACTTTCTCACTTCTGAGCCTCTCATGCTTTGCTGGGCTAATCAACTAACCCGGAGATCAGAAAGGCAAGGAAATCCAGGCCTCCCACCTCAGCTTTTAGATGAAAATCTACAAAGAGAATTTCAGGGTGAGAAAAGACATAAGACCATACCAATATATGAAAATATAAAATGGAAGCTGGGCAGTGGTGGCGCACGCCTTTAATCCCAGCACTCAGGAGGCAGAGGCAGGCAGATCTCTATGAGTTCGAGGCCTGCCTGGTCTACAAGAGCTAGTTCCAGGACAGGAACCAAAAAGCTATGGAGAAACCCTGTCTCAAAAAATAAAAAAATAAGAAGAAGAAAATATAAAATGAAGAAGAAGATGCTAATGTACTCTTAATTCTGATAAACAAAATGCTGTCAGTGTGGAGGAAGGCTGCCTCCATGCGGAAGCCAAGCTTCCTAATCCTTCTTACCAATTAGAAAGTGCAACCACATGGTTTAAGCCAGGGGAGGGAACAATGGAAGGATCGATTCTGGAGAAAGACCCCAGGAACTAGGCAACCAAAAGAGAAACTGGATTTGGAAAATGAAGAATCCTAAAAGAAGGGTCATAAAGCCCCCATGGGTTTGTGCTCGCTGTGGGTGCTGCTCACCTTTGTACAATGTTTCTCGAGCGGAGACAGAATGCCACTTCTCATTAGATTGGAGCATGACCTGAGCCGGCTGAGCTACCTATGGGAAGGCCTGCGAGGCTGCAACAATGGAAGCCCAGAGAGCTACCATTTGCTGCGATCAGGATTCGGGCCAATTCTGCGGGAGACATCTGCTCGTCACAGTCAGTGTCCACTCTAATTGGCAGTGATTGCAAACCCTACGACCCAAAGGCAGCCACAGAAAACCCACTTTCTGAAGTACAGCCAGACCTCAAAGGAAGCAGACCTCAGCAGGCAGTTTCCCTGCTCTCCCTGATCTTATCTCCACAGACTAAGCAGAGATGACGGTGGGAGGTTCTGTACCAGGGACAAATAAAATGATAAAGTAAAACAGATAAACTCTAAAAGCCAACAGTGGACAAAGGCAGCATGAAGATAGTCTTTGTGATGAAGGAGACATATTGTTTTATTGAAAAGAAAGGAAAAACTTGAGTATGTTACAGAGAATGGTTTGGCTGGCATTAGCAATAGATTGAAAGCTTGTTTCTCACACAGGACTATGTGAAGAGATGCTTCTGGGCCACTAACAAACATGGAAGATTCCTAGGCTCCACTCCAGGTCAAAAGTCTGAACTGAGAGGGAGCCAGAGTGAAGCTGCATTTTAACTAGTTCGGGAATGATTTGTTTTGATCTAATTTTCACATTAAAGCCCAGGCTAACCTGGAACTCATGTCAACCTCACGGCCTCAGCCTCCTGAGGGTTGTGATCACAAGCATCACCCAGAACACTCCGATGCTCTAGACATGACCAGAGATAGGCTCTGGGGAGAGGACAGAAGATAGCGTGCCCAGGCTTGATCCTGTGAGTGTGGACACACAACGTGCAAACAAAGCTTGCAAGTGGTCTTAAGATCAGATTGGAGGTACCGACTGGGATGAGCTGACCCCAGCTGCTAATGACAGCTGGAAGGACGAGGTGTATGTGTCCAAATGCGATCATGTGTTTGAAAGAACTATCACTGGGAGAAATAGGGAGATAACAGAGCCTTATTCTTTGCCATGAGAGCAGCTTCCAGTATGAACCCTGTAGTGTTGAAGGTGTGAGCATGTAAAAGGGCTGGGCCAATATTTCACTTTTGATCAGGACTGTAAAGACTGTGGATGCAGAGAGCAGAAGTGACAGCAGTGAACCCTATAGCACTGTAGCCCTCATGGGAATGCCCTACCCAGCCTCTTCTTCACGAAAGAACTTGACTGCTGCTGTTTGTCATTTTTTAAGTCACTTCTGTCCTTCTTATCTGAACTCTCACCTATTTACATATTTTTGATAAATTCTTTTCTGCTTAGGTTTATAGTAGTTGTAGGACAAAAACAGACCTGTGATAAAAGTTTTACAAATAATTAAGAGAAAGAACTGCATAGACATGAGATAGCCGGAAGCACATTCGGGAACAAAAGACCAAAGGCTTGTCTATAACAATGGTTCCAGAGAGCCCAACACTGTGGAAATCAAGAAGGAACTCCCCGGAAAAAGGAGCGCTCCAGGGCTGAGCATTTCCTTTTATGTCATCCCAGGTTTCACAGATCATTTTCCAAATTTGTGGCGCCTAGATTTCAGTGTTCATATGGGTGTAGGCATGTGTATGTGGGGGAGGTCATGAAACAATAAGGGACTGTGGAAAAGAAAAAGACATCTCCAGTAGGCTGGGGAAAAGAAAGAGGAATGGGATGCATATGGCATGAAGTCAGAAAAGGAGCTTAGGAAGAAGAGAAGACCAGCGGGAGGGAGGGAGGAGGTGGGAGGGAGAATGAGCAAAAAATATGTGTGAAAATGAAATGAAACCTTTACTTTGTATACCAATTAAAAATATTATTATTAGTGGTGTCTGTGTATAATGTGTGAATGCAGGTATGTGGGTGACTCTCTCTGTCTCTGTCTCTCTCTGTATCTCTCTGCGTGTGTGTGTGTGTGTGTGTGTGTGTGTGTGTGTGTGTGTGTGTAAATGTTAGAGGCAAGGTTAGAGGCAAACCTTGTAGAGTCCATTCTCTCTTCTTCCACCTTTATGTGGGGTTCAGGGGACTGAGCTCAGTCAGGTCATCGGGTTTGCAGTAGAAGCACTTTGTCCAGCCATCCAGCTGCCCCTTGTGTGCTAGCTATGTTTCCCACAGCAGACCATGCTGCTGAGAAAAAGATGATTTCCAAGTCCTTCCAAGGGGGCTCATCCAAGGCCATTAAGGGGAGATTCTTCAGAAATAAGCGAGGAAGGCAATGAAAAGCAGGAATACTGGTCCGTGAAGAAGTCTGAATGCAACAATGGTCCCATGGGCCTCTTGTCACCAGTGTCTCTGTGTGGTTCACCCTCCTCCCTGAGAAATGTCCAGAGCCTGGGTCCTCACCGCAGCCTCTTCCTGGTTGGGAAGTTTGTCTGCTTACTCTGTCAAAAGTGTCACATATGTGCCCTCCTTCTCCCCACCAAACCCTTTAATTTTCTTTATACTTTAAGAAAAACCATGTGAACTTTGTTTTCAAGGAGAAGCCTTCCCTGAAAAAATATCTGAAGTACACTTAGGCTTGAATATGCACCCAAACTAGGAAGAAGGAGGAGATGCAAAAATATATATGTATACATACATGTATATATGCACAAATATATGAAAATATATCTATGAATCTCTTCAGAATCTCCTTAAGCATCTTCCCTCCCCATGTTTACATGATCAGCAATAACAACCAAGGGTCTGCTCTCACTGGTGTTACTCTGCAACCTCAGCATCTGGAGTTAGGCCTTGCACTTAGAATGCACTGAATACACAGGACAAAACGTCTTCAAAAACAAAGAAAGCTATCGGCACAGAGAAGAGCTAACAATACAGACAGGTCGATGGAAAAATCCCGTGAAACCCACCAAGGCTTAATCAGTTTGAGAGTTAGGGAGGTCATATTGAAAACTATGAGATTTTCCTCCCCATTTCAGACCCCATGAAGAAGACAGATAAGAAGAGCCCCCTCTTCCAGGTCACAAGGGGCTGTGTGTGAAACGAGCAAGTAACTATTCAGCTCTCCCTCTCTTGGCTTCACACAGTGTTTTTAGGGCAATGAACCAGTTCCTGATCAACTAGTGTGTGTGCTCGTGATGAGCAAACAGATAACATGTCTTAGATCTCCATAGCGGGAGGATCCTGGTTCTGTACAGCACTCTGGATTTGGTACCAAGTGCTTTAGTGACACAGAATATTAGACTGTCCCTAAATGGAAAGAAGAGGAAATCATAGAAAGTTAGAGATATATTTGATGACACACATTTCACAGTGGAAATCATAGAGAGTTAGAGATATATTTGATGACACACATTTCACAGTGGAAATCATA
>NC_022036.1:3970465-3971736 GCF_000317375.1 Microtus ochrogaster
CTGGAACTAGCTCTTGTAGACCAGGCTGGCCTCAAGTCACAGAGATCCACCTGCCTCTGCCTCTCGAATGCTGGAATTAAAGGTATGCACCACCACCACTCTGCTCCAAATTTGTTTTCTAACTTGCCAACTTCCAAGAACAGTTAAGAATCTCGGCTCTCCAGCTTCTTTTAGGGTGTGGCCCCTCATATATCTACCATGCTTCAGTGGACAGTCCCACACCCATTAGTATATAGGCAGTACAAATTGGACTTGGGGTGTTTCACAAAAAGAAAAAGCCTTGAAATTGGGAGGGGGCTTGTTCATGAGCAGGGATCTGAGAGTTGTTAGAGAAGATTAACTGTGCTTGTATGAAATTCTCAAAGAATTACCAACAATACTTTTTTAAAATGAATCTTGACTCTATGATATAATACTGAGTATTCATGTTCCAAACTCAAGGGACATCTGAGACATGACTCCCTAAGGCTTCAGTCAACCAGAAGGTTGCTGATTCTGACTCTTTGAATATTGAAACTGATGCTTTGAAAGTGATTATTTCAGCTCTAAAGTTCTTGTAAGTGATTACTTTACTTGCACTTAACTCTCATGGAGATAAGTCCCAGAACTCCATCATAAAAGAACAACCTCTAACTCTGACTGTGACTTAGTCTAAGAATGAGAGAATCCTTCAAGAAAACATGCAGCTGCCCTGCATTTTCTCTGGTTACTAGAATGTAGAACACCTAATAGGCCAAGCTATCTACTCTATCCATGTTTTATTCACTTTTTGGAACTTATGAGCCCCATGTCTTTCAAATAATCTGGTCAAGTCTATCTTCAGAAATAAAAGTTATACATTTATGAGAAGGTACTCAGTTGTGAAGTAAACCTTTGCCATTGACTTGTTACTGTGAGTGAGACAGAGGATGCTGCACCTTAGTGGTACAGGAGATCTTGGCTACAGCTAGAAGTCACATTAAGTCAGTTCTTCTAACAACTAACACAGGAGGTCAAGACAATTTTCGTTTTGTTTGTTTGTTGTTCTTGTTGTTTGTTAGTTTGTTTCCAAAACAGGGTTTCTCTGTAGCTTTGGAACCTGTCCTGGAACTAGCTCTTGTAGACCAGTCTGGACTCAAATTCACAAAGATCTGCCTGCGTCTGCCTCCTGACTGCTGGGGTTAAAGATTTGTGCCAAAATTGAAGAGGATACCAGAAAATGGAAGGACCTTCCTTGCTCTTGGATTGGGAGGATCAACATAGTAAAAATGGCAATTCTACCAAAGGCAATT
>NC_022036.1:3974941-3998140 GCF_000317375.1 Microtus ochrogaster
ATATATATATATATATATGTATATAAAAGATTTGTGCCACCACTACCTGACTGACAAATAAATTGAGTTCTGAGGAATATTAATTTTTCCAGATGGCGAATACGTTGAGGGACAATATTTCTATGTAGGGAGAAGACATGTAATTCAGTGAGATTCAAAAATGGATAGAGATGGTCATATTTAGTAAGCTAATTAAGGTTATTAAGAGTAGGGAATGAGAGAGGTTGGCGATATGGCTCATTGGTTAAGAAGATTGGCTGATCTTTCAGAGGATCCAAGTTCTATTTCCAGCACCCGTGTAGTAGCTCATAAAATTCCAGTTCCTAGGATTCTAATGCCCTCTTTTTAGCCTCTGTGGACACCATATGTGCACACAGTACACATTCATACATATAGGCAAAACACCCATGCACATAAAATAAAATACTTTTAAGAAATTTTAATTGGGGAATGTGAAATTGGGGGGTCAAGAGTTCTTCTGAGTTCGGCTTGTAAAGAACTGAGTTTATCAATATAGGAAGTTCTAACTTTATGCTTTAGACAGAGGAAAGCTAACTGTAATTCATACAGTAGTCTTCCAGACACTGGGGAAAATGATATCAGAAGTCCCCTATCATCTTAAATATTTATTTTTTAAAAATGTCAAATGATGACTTTTAGGCACTGAGTCATATTAATTAACAAGAAAATCATCCTCAAGATGGGAAAAATAAAGGAGGTGAGCTTCACAGTGTTCCCAAAATTTAATGTCTAAAAAAAATTTACAGATTCTAGGGAGGAGGTTGATATTGCTGAGTCTGGGCACATAGAATTTAGAATTCAAGATGATTTGACATCTGGATTTCATGGTATTATGCTAAAAAGGAATGTCTATATACAAAGAACTAATGGAGAGGTGGATGCGGAAAGATGCAGAGAGCATACCCACAAATTCTCAGCAGGGCAGGTCATGTCAGGCCTTCATTGTACATGGCATTCACACGTGCTTGTGTATATGTGTATATGTATGTATACTACACTGGCCAAGAAAAGAACCAATGGAAAAGAAAAGATAAAATGATAGGTGATTGCTGTGGGACAATGGTCTGTACCCTGTCACTTGTATTTTAAATAAACGCTGATTGGCCAGTAGCTACGCAGGAAGTATAGGTGGGGCAACCAGGCAGGAAGTAGAGTTAGGGCAATGAGAATTCTGGGAAGAGGAAAGTGTCAGTGTGCAGTCGTCATCCAGACACAGAGGAAGTAAGATGTGACTGCCTTGCCAAAGAAGGTACCAAGCCACATGGCTAACACAGACAAGAATTATTGGCTAATATAAGTTATAAGAGTTAATAAGAAGACTGAGATAATGGGCCAATCGGTTTATAATTAATGTAGACCTCTGTGTGATTCTTTGGGACTGAACAACTGTGGGACCTGGTGAGACAGAAAACTCAAATCAACAGGTGATGGTCTCCTGAAGCCAAAAATAATTTGGATTCCTACCAAACCAGAGAAGATATGCTGTATCATGCAGGACACCACATAGACTACTCATCAGGATGATTTCTCTATAATAGGTAAAAATTACCTCATACTTGCAGCATCTTTGGAGTCACCAAATTAAACTTAAAAATTAGCCTCAACACAATGAAAGCACTTTCCAGTAACAAAACACACACATGCAAATGAGCATGCACACACACACACACACACACACACACACATACACATACCACTATATTGAACAAAGCAATGTTCACAATGTCTAACATCTCATAAAGTCCTTCCAGGAAAACAAAGAAGCAGAGAACTTTGATTTACTATTAAGATGAAAATATATTGATTGAAGTACATCCAAAAGAAATCATATCATTAGAATCATAGTTTTACCATACAGAACACAAATTTCTGCAGATTAAAAACAGTGAATGAGATTACAAATAACTAGACACAACTAACTACAGATGCTGGAGAAGAAAAGATTAGAAAAGTTAAAATTTGTGAGATAGAAACTCTCCAAAATGAAACACATAGAGATAAAAGGCCTAAAATTCATACATGAAGCATCAGTGAGACCGTTTCAGAAGATTTACATACGTAAAATTGGAGTCCTTGAAAAAGAGGAAGAGGGTGAGGTGATGAAGAAAGAATAGCTGGCAACGTCTTCCAATTTGATGAGAATTATAAGGATACAAAGTCAGGGTACTGATACTCTCCAAGGGGTGAATAAAAAGGACCACAGTAAGACACACTGTAATCAAGCCACTTAAAACTAGTGGAAGGAGAAAAAAATCTGAAAGCAGATTACAGACAAAAAACACAAGGACAGGCCAAGAATGGTAAGAACACTAGATTTTTCTTCAGCAGCAGTGTAGGCAGAAGGCAAGAAACTGACATTTTGCAAGAAGACACGGGGCAAAGTGTCTGCTGAGGTACAGGTATGCTGACAGAGCAAAGCTGCGTGAATCCATCACAATCCTTTCACTAACAGTGAGAAAATTTTCCTTTTATGTGGAGGATGATGCTCTGTGGAAATCTGGGTCCACCTACAGGACTGTCAAGCACTGCAAACTCTAACTTTGTGAAGAGAAAATATAACGCTGGTACTTCTCATCCTGAAAACATTTTTAAGATAACTGACTACTGAGAGCCAACCTAATAACCATGTGCCGTGGAGGCTGTGGCCAATGAAGAGACTGTATTCAGCAGCAGGCTCAGAGGACCAGGGTTAGGATGCCTAGGTCTATCCTGCTGTGATGGAATGCTGCTGGGAGGCTCTTAGGTTTAATAAAGGCATCCGTCACTCAAAGGTAGGTTGGGAGAAGGTAAACAAATGCCCTGTAAATCCTAACAAGAGTGTACTTGATAAAGCAGAAAATGGGATTTCAATTACTCCAAATAAGCCATAAAAGGAGGATTACTGAATACTTCTAACATATCTGACTATGAATCAATAGAAACCGCAATTTGTGCCACAAATCTGATCATTCTTTCTCTCCACCAAGACGCCCATATTCTTATTCAGTCATGAATCCCTCCAGCAAGTAGATAACACTGTGATCCAGACACTATGGCAGACAGGTGACGCACATGGGTACGTGTTGGCGAAACAAAGCGCTAATGTTTAGAAAAACAAAACTTAAACTAGCATAAAATAGATAAATAAAAACATAAGGACATCTTGTGAAGTGTTCAAATATTGGGCAGCAGCTGTTACCTAGATAATCAAAGGAGTCCTTGCTGCAGGGTCGTAGTTAAACGAAGACATGAACTTGGACGAGCCCGCCAAGAGAACAAGCAGGTTTTAAGCTCAGGAAGCTTGTGTGCGAAGACCTCAAGACAAAATCTTTGAAGGTTTGAATACTTGAACATTAGCAACCAGAGATGAAGCAGCAGAGCTAAGCTGAGGGAGGCCAGACAGTATTGCAGGAAAGTGTTCCTGTCTTCCTCCCTAATTAAATGAAATGCAGAGGGAAATGACACATGCAGCCTAATCCAGAGCTCACCCTTCTTTCTCACGGGGCCATGAAAAATGGATTCTGGTCGGATGGAGGGAGAAGGAGAAGTTAGGCTCTTACCACTGTGTGTTCGTACACTGTAAACAAGAGGGGGGACAGAACCAAAAGGGACTCAGCTGGTTGGGAGACATAAAGGAGGGGGGAGTTGCAGATTTGGAGTGGGAAATCGGAAGTGTGAAAAACCTGAAAGTTTGAGAACTATGTTTGTTCAACAAATCAACAGAGAAGGTGCAGAACTGGCTGGGAAAATTAGCTCAATCCTGTCATTAGGAGGACATTGCCATGAGTTAGAGCTCCAGAGCAGCTTAGGCTACAGAGTGAATCTGTATCTCAAAAGTCCAAAAGTAAACTCGTGGTCAGTAGTTTAGTTATTGCCTAGCCCACTGCTGTCTTGAAGAAGTATCCCTAATAACCCCAACTAAACAAGCAAATAAACAAATTCTTCTAGGTCTTAGGGCTGTGCCTGTAGAAGGTCAGCTCAGAAATTTGAAATATGGGTCAGACTAGTTGCTGGCTCAGTGTCTTGCAATCCCAGCATTTATGAGGCTAAAGGCAGGGCAATCATGACTTCAAGGCCAACCTGGGATGCAACGTGAGACCCATTTTAAAAATAAAATGAAAACTCAAATAAATAAGCCAGAAATATGTATTTCCTATTCCTTTACTTCCAGATATGTCTCTTTATTCCTCCTGCATGCTCTCTTTTCCCGCGATAAGGCTTGCTCTGCATGGCCCTGTGAGTAAACTCCAGAGTGTCCAGAGAAGACCCCACCCAGGCTTGCACTATGTTAATAGTGGCACTTACAGCAGCTCAGCTGGAAAGACAGACAACCAGAAGCCTTTTGCAAAATGAAGACCGGGTCTAGCAGCCTATCCAGTTTTATTACTTCCTGCCAACAGACTGAAGGACAGGTTTGGCAGGCTGAATTATTTCCCAGGTAATCAATCTAGTCTGCTATTGTTTAACTCTCCTGCCTCACCGAATGCAAGCCTCTCATTTCACCATCATTCCTCCGATGCAAAGGAAGTTACTCCCCATGTCTAACCCACATTAATGATCATGTCCTTGATCAATATCAAGCAAAGTATGCATTTAAAGACACAGCCCGGGCACTGTCAATCGGAAAGATCTAGAAGAGTTAGCATAATACTAGCTGGCTAAAGGTTTGTCACTGAAAAAGGCCAAAGGAGCCTATTAGATATGACATGACTATAACCTTAGTTTCTCTCCCCCAATCCTGCAGGATACCTGGACCACAGGGTACTAGGAAGATATCAAACATAGGGGTGTAAAGGCTCATGTCTAGAGAATACCAGCCAGAACAAGGGGGGGTGGTCTTCGGGAGAAAGATGGCTCTTCCTATAGGCACTGAGGTCCCACAAAGCATGCCCTGCTGGGAACCACTAACCCTGTGCTGAAGGAGGAACAATGACTAACTCAGGGGCACTTCTTGCTCCTTCTCGATGATTGCCCCCTAACTACAAAGCATAAGGCCATGAGCCAAGTTCCTTGAGCCCTCTTTGCTGGTACATTCTGGCTCTACATCTGCCAGTCAGGCAGACTATACTGACAAATGAACAAATTCCTCATGGGCTCAAGAGTGAGACACAGGGTGGGCAAGGTCAATAACAACTGTGAGACTGGGCTTGGGAAGCCCATGGATTAAAAACAACAACAACAACAACAACAACAACAACAACAACAGAAGTTTGCTTGCAAATTTGTCTTTTTAAATAAAAAATGGAGAGATAGTTGAGTAGATAAGAGCAATGGCTGCTTTTGTAGAGGACCTATGTTCCACTCCCAGCACCTATATGGAGGATCCTCTCTCTAGAGGATCCAGCACTCTCTCTTGGCCTCCATGGGTTCTGCACACACATGGGGCTCAGACATACATGCAGACAAAACACTGATATACACTAACTACATGAATACGTAAATGAATCATTTTAAAGTAAAGGCATTTTAAAATGTAGACATTGCCCGGAGGTGGTGCCTTTAATCCCAGCACTTGGGAGACGGAGGCATGCTAGCTACACCCACAAAGTAACAAATAACAATCTCTGTGAGGCCAGCCTGGTCTACAGAACAAGTTCTAGGACAAGCTCCAACGCTACAGAAAAACCTTGTCTCAAAACAACAACAACAAAAAGGTAGACATTAAGTTAAAATATTTCTCCCCCTATTATTTGTAGAGCAGCCGTAGCATCCTGCTGCAGCTCTGTAGTCTCGGAACTCTGCAGCAATATACGACAGTGCATTTCACAGGGCTTTCCAAAGAGCAGCACCTGAAGCTACACAGAGACGGTAATTAGAACTGTGCCGAGCGCCAAAAGCTGCCAAAAGAGGAAGAAAGGAAATGCGCCAACTTGGTACCAACTAATAGTGTTGTTTCAACAGAAATAATGTATTTTCCATGTCGAACTGTTACGTATTTACCATTATCTTCCTACTCAAGTCCCACGGTAAGACACATTCTTTCTTCCACCCAAAACTGAATGAAAGGTAAACATCTCTGATTGGCTGTCTACAGCCCTGTTAAGGAAATTAGTATCATCCAAATCTCCATTTAGAAATGATTGTCCATGGGGCCAGTGAGATGGCTAGGCAGGCAGTGGTACTTACCACACAAGCCTGGCAACAGCAGTTTGTGCCTCAAACGCTGGTCACCATATGAGGGTAGAATTAACTCCATTCCGCTGTCCTTTTGTCTTCACAGAGCACCTGGCATGCTAGCTACACCCACAAAGTAACAAATAACAAATTGAGTCAGCAAGATGACTCAGTTGGAAGAGGCACTTGCCACCAAACCTGATGGCTTGAATTTAATCCCTGAGACCTACATGGTAGAAGGACAGGGCCAACTCCAGGTTCTCCTCTGAACTCCTCTGTGACTGAGCTGTGGCACTCCAAATCTGCACATGCATGGACACACACATGGGGGCGGGGCAGGGGAGCAATGTTTTAAAAATTAATAGATTATTTTAAAATTGGCAACAAATCTAGCAGTATTAGTACCTACAAAATACAGTATTTAATTTGATTTTATGAATTAAACTGACACAAGCCTTAAATATGTGAACTTATGGCCAGAAATGAGGATTGCTTTTTTTTCTACTTTTTATTCAGAGAAGGTTAGATTCACATGTGGTGGTCGGAAACAATAAAGAGATTCCATACACTTTTCGCCCAGCTTCCGGGGACACATTGTGCCCAGCTTCAATGAAATTTCACAAGAAGCCCACAGAACTGCCTTAGGTCTCACTAGTTCCTTCTGCATTCATGTGTGAATTTAGTTCTATGAAATTTTATTCCCTGTATAGACAGACCTGCTGAACGTCCATGGCAGTCAAGAGTCAAGACGGGCTCCATCATTGTGGACCTTTTTATAGCCATGGTCATTTTTCCTGTCCTGACTCCTGACATGTGGACATCGTTTGATCCAATGAAGCTATTATTCTGCCGTATGCAGATCAGTATACCAAGCACAGTGACTGATAGTCAGGTAAACAGTATAACCTACCACCTAGGAGTTCAAGAGGGAACCTGACAGACAGGGTTCCTATCTTTATTGGCCTCTGTGACTTTGGGAAAGTATCTAAGATCATAGCACAGTTTGTTCTTCAATAACATGGGACTAATAATAGAACTGTAAAAAAAAAAGAGTGAGTTAATTTTTTTTAAACATGGAAATATCTGACATATAACAAAGAGATAGATGTTATCATCTAAGAGCTCAATCCGGTGGAGGATGGGAAAAATTCTAATTAGGTCAGCCTGTGTTAAATAATGCTATGTAAATATAAACACAGAATAATTCAAGGGCGGTACAAAGGAGGAGCAGTAAAGTCTAGCTGAGTCAGGCTCTACGGAAAACAGAACATTTGTGCTGGGCTTTGAAGTATGAGTAAGACTTTGACTGAAATAGAAGGGAGGGAAAGATGTTCCCGGCTGATAACCGGCTTTTCTGTGTCCGGAGGCATGAGAGGGCATAGGCCATTCTTGAAGACTGAAAGGCAACAGCAAAGGCTTCTGGGAGACTAGAGGAACAGAGGGAGCCAAGTCCGGGGAAGGTTGAAACAAAGTTTTGGAGATGACTTGCACGTGTCGCTGGAATTGGCACCCCAGAAGCCTCGAGGAGAACAGAAAGGAGAAAGGTGCCTCCAAAATGGGCCGATAATAGGATATATGGAAAAGGATGTTCTAAATTAAAAATCCCAGACAGTGGAGGTCAGTTCCAAACACGAGCAGCTGCCTGCCACACCCAGTCCGTACTCTATCACAAGCTTCCATTCTGGAGTGTTCTAAGCAAATGGAGATTGACTGTGTGGATTCGCACACCCCGATCTGATCTGGCCCTGCCAGGGCAGTTCCGGCTTCACCCAGGTGTCCTCAATCGCCTTCACCAGCTGCTCAAACCTCCCTGGGCTGGCTCTCCAGAGGAAGCCTCTGCCTGGAGACTGGGTGCTTCCTCCTTTCTTTCTCCAGCACTGGCAGAGTCAGCTTTGGGTCACCTTGCTATGTGTCCCCTTCCGGCTCTGGAGTGGCGATCTCTGGGCCTGCCTCAGCCTGTCTCAGTTTTTCTGCTTCATTCCAGAGAGCCTCTTTTTGGCCTCCCGTGTTTGCTTTCTTCCTATCTGAGGCCTGTGGAAGTCTCCAGCTGTCTTCCACAACTTCCTCGAGCTTTTCTGGTCTCAGGTCTCCCAGTGACCTTGGGTGTGGCACAAAAACGACTGCTTTGAAAAATGCATTCTCCACAATCATTTGTGGTTCTCATTAGATAAAAAGAAAGGGCAAGGACAAAGAGAGCTTATTGCCCTTGCTCACCTAAGTTATAAGTTTAGCTCCACACAGACTGGGGGGCAGGGGAGATAATTTTCTGGAGACAGCTGACACATTTCGGTTTTTCTTTCATGGCTATATCCATGAGTAAAAGAAAAAGACATTGTAACAAATGAACCTTGCTTGGTGGATAGGAGTGATGGTTTATGGTTTGGCTCTGAAAACTAAGAAACCAAATAATAAAAACTTGCCTTCCCTCCAAACAGAGTTGAGTATGTCAAATAGTCAAAAATTATGAAGAGGGCATGTAATCAAGCAATACTTGAAAATAAATATTCTCAAGAACCCCAAAATGGGTGGTGGTGATACACACCTTTAATCCCAGCACTCGGGAGGCAGAGGCAGAAGGATCTCTGTAGGTTCAAGGCCAGCCTGGTCTACAGAGTGAGTCTCAGGACAAGCACCAAAGCTACACAGAGAAATCCTGTCTCAGAAAACCCCAGATACAACCCTTGGCATCTCCCAGGTAATAGGGACGTCCTTCTTGTCTGTGAAGGATATTAACTGCCCAGACATAATCCATCCACCACATGCTGTTCCATCAGAGGAAGGGTTTAATGGTCCATTTTGTCAACACTACACCTTCCCAACGAGCAGGTCACGTTGTACATCTGACACACAATCCACTTGTGGCCATCACGTACAAGTCATTCTTCACGTAAATAAGGAAAACACTAAACTGTCATTGAGAGGGAAAGAAGTCACAATAAAAGCCCAGTTGATCAAGAGAAAAGAAAGACGAAATGTTTCTAGTTTTATATCCCAACCCCAACGATCCAATTATATGTTTGGAAAAATAATAAACTTTTTAAATTCCCCAAGTCCCTACCCAAAACCTTTTACATAATTCGACCTTGTGTTGCTCACAGTAGGGCATGCAGCAACAGTGTTTTTCTTACCTTTGTCCTGCTAGGGAGCAGCCTGGGAGAAAAAAAGACAAAAACAGGAGCAAGGGCTCAGAAGGGTGAGAGATTAATCTATTTAAGAAATTATATCCTACTTCTCACTGCAAGGAGATGCCCTAGGCTAGGAAGAAGGCGCATTTCCTTCCCCCTTCCGGGCCACCATCCCCTACAGCCTCCACATTCCTTCCCTAGTAGTGTGTTTTTGTTTTGCTCTACAGTGCTGAGAAACATCCCCAGGGCCTTGTGTGGGGAGTCACACACACACCAGTTCTTTCCAGGGAAAGTTTTAATTGACTCTACTTTTCAAATGTCTAAGAGGGTCTCAAATTAGGAAGCATAGTAAATCCCTCGAGAGTCTTGTTAGAGTGCCATGTTTGGAGTCCCTCCTTAGACCTAGCAATACTGAATATTTCGGGGGTTAAACCTGTAGCACCTTTTATGCAGCACATTTGAAACAAATCCCTTAAGGAATCCTGGTTGATGGCCAGGTTCCAGAATAATTTTAAAAACACCAGATCTAAGTGCTCTGTTCACCCGGGTGTGGGGCACAGGGGGCCAGCCACTGGAAGGCCCTTACCCTAAGGCTTGCTTGCTACCTGGAATCTTAGGCAGGCCCTGACAGGGTAATTCACACAGCACAGTGGGCAGCACTTCTAGGAATGCTTCCTGGTCCAAGAGAGACTCTGTTGCACAGGGTTACCAAGTCTACCCCTACTCAATGGATACCGACCGTGTCGTGCTGGCACAACCCATTCCTGAACTCCTGTTTTAATCTGTTTCTCCCAAAATCCTTCTGTATGCAATCATCTCCCCACAGTTGCTGTCACAGCGTCATTGTCCTCTAAATGCCTACAGTGTTCCAGCTACAACCAGGTCACTACCAGTGTTTCCTATAGAGTCCCTTCACTGCTTCCACTCCTTGCTTGCCTGACCTAGAATGCTGCAGATTTTCTAGCATAGAAACAGGATATTGGGGCTGGAGAGATGGCTCAGTGCTTAAGAGCATTGCCTGCTCTTACAAAGGTTCTGAGTTCAATTCCCAGCAACCACATGGTGGCTCACAACCACCTGTAGTGAGGTCTGGTGCTCTCTTCTGGCCTGCAGACATACACACGGACAGAATATTGTATACATAATAAATAAATAAATAAATAAATAAATATTTTTTAAAAAAAGAAACAGGATATTATGTCAAAAATTCTCTCGGAAAAGGGGGTCAGTATTATTGGGGACATAGGAATTGAAGTTCTGAAGGGGCAGAGGCTTGAAGTTCTGATTATATTGCTATAAAGTTATTTAGTTTACATTTTAATCTTATTCAATTTTATTTGTGTGTGTGTGTGTGTGCTCACGTGCACCACCCAGGACTTATGGGGGTCAGGGGCCAACTCTCAGCAGTTGGTTCTCTCCTTCCTCCTGTCTCTGGGGACTGAACTCAGGTTATCAGGTTTGAGAAAACAGGGCTTTTTTCCACTGAACCATCTATCTTACTGGCCCTTAATTTACACTTTTATGTTTCAGAAGGAACTAAGAGTCCCACAGCCTCTCGGAGTCCACAGGTGTGTAGAGGCAGACTCTCACAAACGATTTTAAACCACAGGAAAATGTCCCTGTAGTTGATGGTTTAATACAGCGGGGAATCGCCAAGTGTCCAGAAGCTCTTAAATATTAAAATCAAATCACCTGAGCTCTTGGCAGGACGCCTCCCTCACCCAGCTCCAGCTCCAGCTCCCAGCAGCTGGTTCAATCTGGCCAGCACTGACATTCCTCGCCCCCTCCTACTCCCGTGGTAGAAGTAAGAAGCAGTAAGAATTTAAAATTTTTTAATTTTTTTTCTAAGAGAAATAAGAAGCCTTCCATGATCCAGGATTCCTTTCTTCCTTAGCTTAGAAAATTGATACTAAATGACCAAGACTAACAAGAAAACCTGGACTAGCTTCAACCTCATCTGTACTCGCAAAATTGGGTGGGGTTCAAGAGGTCATCTTCTCTAGGCCTAGGGTACTTTCAGCTTCTTTCCTGCCACTCGCCAACGATTCTGATTGCTAAGGATACTCAAATCAGTTCGGACTTTGGGCCACAAAAATCCTTGAAGTAGGCAGAAGATAGGGCGGCCTCATATTCGCAGACTCTCTTCATGAGTAGTTGCAGAAGTCTCCTTACACAAGGATCAGGAGGTAACCCCAATCATGTCCATTGACTGTATGCTGAGCCTGAGAACCGCACCTTCAAAGACACCCCAGTAGCAGGCCTGCAATCCTGCAGCCGCTCTGTTCTTGCCCCAACTCTAGGAAGGTGACAGGCATGTGATCCCGCTTGGGGCTGCATAGAAGGCAGCCAGGAAACTGCAGGATGGATCTCCTAGCCCCTCATCCCAACCCCAGGTGTGCTGTGCCTCGCCCTGGGGGAGGGATTGGGGGCGCAAGCTCCTGCTGCGCGCGCCCTGGCCTGTGCAGACTCCACACACCTGGCCACCCCACGGACTTCATTAAGGCTGCGCCTGTGGTACCAGGGCGGGCTGAGAGGTGGAAGTCTGTGTCATGGAGCCCACGGAGAAGCTCTGCAGGAAAACAAGGGGTAAGCACGCATCAGGATCGACCTTGGTGAGGGTTTACTGAGCCCGTGAGGTCTACTGGCCACTCAGTCAGCCTTAAGAGGCTGCTTAGGTCTATGGGTGATAGTGGGAAAGGGAGGTGACCTCACCACATCCTTTTTAGGTCTCCAACATTGCTATAATCTAGGTTCGGAGACTCTTCACCTCTCTCAGTACAGTCCCTTAATCCAACAAGGTCCAAGTTTGTTGAGCGTCCACTTTGCACCATGTTTCTTACTGTGCTACACGCCCTCCTAAACTGTTACTTGTCTGAGTGTCCCTTGGTCCACCCTGATCCCCTCACCCCCTGGCTGCACCCCTTCTCCACCTCTCTGAAGTGGTTCCACGGTATATCGAGAATCCCTTGGAAGAAGCTTCAGAGTCGGGGCTTGCCCCCAAGAGCTTTATGTATTGTTAGAAAGTGTTTTGTTAGCGGCAACATCAAAGGCTTTTTAGTTAGCCTTCCTTTAAACATTTTCTGTTTCATTGGAGATGACAGAAACTCCCTGAAGTAAATTGTATTTTGTCAGGAGTATACACAGAAAAGAAGAGGATTGTTTGGGATCCCGGGAAAAGTTCCAGGTGGTGGCTAAGGGCAACCTGTGCCCCTGTACCCCAGCCCTGTGTGATCTTGGGTGGATTATTCCTCAGGCTCCCATTTCATCACCTGGTGGGAAAATGCCTGCCTTGTGGGGATCCAGTGGGTACAGCGGGCGCATATTAAGTGGGCTCAGAGTTGGGGGGTGAGTTTTACGATGGTGTGAAGGGGGTTTTCCTTCCGGATGGGTGCTTTTCCTCACCTGTAAAAGACTTGAACTGGGTGGAAGAGTGGGGGCAGCCTAGCTTGGGGGCGCGGGGTGGAGGGCGCTAGTCTGAGGAAAGCCAGAATAATAGGTCTGGTTTTCTCATCCTACTCACCCCTCCCCTAACAGTCGTTTATTAGAAAGATCCGAACCGGTACCTGTCCCCTGAACGTGCACCTCTGATGTCTGGGAAAAACTAAGATGTCTACCCAGCTTTCCACTGTTCTCACATTAAGACCCCATCAGGGTTGCCATGGTTGTTTAAATTTTCCAAAACAGTTGGAGCAGCTAATCTGGTGGTTCTCAATCTGTAACCTCCTTGGGGGACTGAAAGACCCTTCCACAGGGGTCCCAGTCACATGAGACCAATTGGAAAACACAGGTGTTCACATTATGGTTCATGTCGGGAGCAGAGTTACAGTTATGAAGTAGCAAAGAATTTTTATGGTTGGGGTTACAGCTGCAGCATCTAATCCATCCTCTGTGCCTCCTTCCAGCCTCATTTGGAAAACAGGAAAATGAAAGCTTAGGTTCTCACAGCAGATTGATCAGCTGTAGGGAGAAAGGGGCTCTGGCACCTAACACCAGTGGTTGCTGCTCTCCACAGGTCAGGATGCTGGAGGCAAGCCCAAGATTGCTGGGCTGGAGTCGGAGGGACCATTGAAGGGTTCTGCCCCACCTCCTGAAGATGACCAAGGCAAGCAGTCCTCATCCTCCAGGGCTGGCATTGGAAAGAGACCACCGTCGGAGACCTCTGGGGAATTAATGAGGGATGGCAGCTGCAGAGGGTGCCACGAAAAAGACCCAGCACCAGTTGCATGTAGTCCCCAGCCCCGGGAAGACATTTCTTCTCCCCTAGAGAAAGAGGTAAAGAAAGTGAAGCCATCCATCTCTGCAGTCCCTGGTAAGCTCAGGAAGCCTAACACCACGGGGTTAGCATGAACGTTATCTTCAAGATGTCACTCAATGTATGCTACACACAAAACTATGCTTTCTGAACCAGGCCTAGCCCCCAGTGTCCTCAGTACATTGGCCAAGAGGAGCCAACAGGAGAACCTGAAGGAATCCCTAGAAGTGACCTTTCAATTTCGGAAAAAGACTCGAACCCTGTACCGCTCAGGTTAGTCCAGAAAGGTAGAAGAAACTGTAGCTCTGTGCAAAGTGTGGCCCCAGGAGATGCTGGGGTAAGGTTAGTTACTTTGTTGCATGTTTCTCTTTGTTCATGGCAGCACCGACATCTCTGACCCCAGAAGGGAAGACCAGGCAAGCTGTCTTGTGTTGTTAGACCTGGAGAGAGGAGTCAGAATGCATATATCACACTATGCATGCTGAGAGGCATGGCTCTTGCTTTGGCACCCATGGGCGTACCTGCTATGGATGCCCAGTGGGCACCTCCTTTTCTTCTCTCCTGCTGTGGTATCTAGCCTCCCCCGTTTTTCTGCAGACCAGCTGGAGGAGCTAGAACGGATATTCCAGGAAGACCACTATCCAGACGGTGACAAGCGTCGAGAGATTGCCCACATGGTGGGGGTCACCCCTCAACGCATCATGGTAAAGGGGGCTGTTGGTCAGTGGGGTGAAATGGTAGCTGCTGGTCAGAGCTATCGGGGGGGGGCATGTGTTCGGTCTCAGCTGTGATAGAGACAGAAGTTAGTCTCAGATGCAGGGGTGTCCCAACTGATCCATGGGCCACAGCTTTAATTAATTAAATGAGGAAGAAGGATACCACAGAGATCATTTTATATTTCTAAGCTAAGAGGTAGCTGAAACCAAGTAAAGTCTCCTCCGCAGTGACACCCAAGACACACGTCTCTGCCAGCATTCTCAAGTTTCAGGTGCCCTTCCTCTGTCCATAGGTGTGGTTTCAGAACCGTAGGGCAAAATGGCGAAAAACAGAGAAACTGAGTGAGAAGGAAACCAAAGACGGTTCTGTAGCCCCCAGTGCTGACAGCAGTCAACGCGGGTGAGAATAGCTCCTGGGTTGTTCACACCAAGCAGAAGTGGGGTGCACATAAAAGTTCTGGGGGTCTTGTTGGTAGCTGGGTGTGAGTGCTCGGGGTTACTGACTAATCCTTCAAGGAATTTGAGCTGGGCTGGAGTCAAGGAGTTGCTGGTGCCTTTGAGTGGCCCTTCCCTTGCACCAAATCTGAGTTCTAAATCCAGTGGCCATAGAAGCTACAGTCTTGTCCATTCTGCCTCCAGGTCTGCTCCTGAGCTCCTAGCTCCTATGCCAACAGATCTAGAACCTGGCCCCATTCCTCCAGAGCACATTTTGGATGCCTTACCAGGTCAGTTACCACTTTCAGAAAGTTTCCCTGGGTGGGGGAAGATGAAGGCTAAGAAGACAGTTGGAACAGAAAGTCCCTGCTCCATAGTGGTAGCCGTGGGGACAGCTCTCCAGGGTCCTGTGCCCGGGTTCCCTGGGTGTTGCACTGCCTGCCATTCAGCAGGATCCTAGATGCCTCTCTATCCCCACCTTCTTATGCTAAAAGGTCCTGTTTGCCATACTTTCCTAGAGCCCCCCATGCTGCTGGCTTCTGACCAGACTCAGACCCCCTCTCAGCGCAATGAGGGTGCTCAGAGGATGGCAATGACCCCACCACTCTTCAGCCCCCCACCTCTTCGAAGGACCAACCTTCCTCCTTCCCTTAGTCCTATCCACGTTTCTCAAGTGATGCCTCCACTGAGGGACATTCCTGGAAGTAACGGCATACAAAAGGACAGGCCCTGTGGGTCCTGGGGTACCAGGTACGGGATAGCGGGGAGAGGGGAGGCTGAGAGGGCTTACGTGTTGCGGAGTTAAAAGATGTGTTGAGTTTTCGGTAAGAAAGATCTAATTCTTTATAGCAACAGAAGAGAAAGAATGAGAAGCAGTGAGCAGGGGGTTTGTGGTGGGAGGAGGAGATGAGGCACAGGCGACAATCCAGGATTTGATGTTGTCACAGAGATGGAGAAAGGGGAGGGGTTAAGAGGGAATGGTCTTTTTACTGGGAATGAGGTCACTGTTGCACCTCACTAAATACTCCCCTGTCCCCCTACAGCGTCACCTCCCCACCCACCTGCTCAAATTTGGAAGACCTGGGGCCTCAGGATTATCAAGCAAGCAGCCAGCTGGGTTCATTCCAGTTCTCTCAGGCTCCGCAGAGCCCTCTCTTCCCACCCTTTCAGCCCCACTTTCCTTATCTGCCCCCCTTCCCTCTGCCCATTCCAAGCTTTCTACCACCAGAAGACTCTCTTTTCTCACTTCCATTTGGCCTCAGTGGGGACACATCGCAGGATTATTGCCCAGGGCCGCCACCAGGTCAGATCTTGCTACAGCCACCTACTGGAAATATGGGTGAGTTGTGACTGGAAAGGAAGATTCCCCACTTTTGTCTGAAGTTGAGAAAGACACAATGCCTCCTTAATCTAGAAGGCAGAATGAGGCAGATCATGGGTAGTGAGCAAACCTCTGGCCCCTGCTTGTAGCGACTGAAAAACTTCTGTTGCTGAAGGATTTGGTGACTATTAGAAATAATGAACAAAAGGACCTGGTACAAAAATGGCAGCAGCCATTATGCCAAACTCCCTAGACTTCTAAAACTCCCAAAGCCCTCCCTCATGAATGAAAGAGATGTCTGGTGGTTCTAGATCTCCTTGGTGCCTATAAGGGCCAGCTATTGGCCTTGACCTATGGTCTACTAAATCCCAGAGCCTGGAGTTGAGCCCGTCTGTTCCTAGGGGAGAGGCTTGTGTTAATGGTTCACCCAGGCTGCACTAGGACCTAAATCTTGGGCCTGAAGGAGAAAGAGACTCACACAATTTGTTTTCAATGTTTTTTTTTTTTTTATCATGGGGAACATGTTTATTTTGAAATTATTTTAGTTTAGAAACACAAAATCTCTTGGGGAGGGGAAAAAGAAAGAAAAACACAAAGTATACAGGCAACTTTTCACTTCATAAGCTTCTCACACCCTCTTTTGCTCCTAGTTCCCGCGAAGAGAAAGCACTCAGCCACCCACAATAACGCTATTAATAGGGATATGGATTCTTTTCACAAAGAAGCCGATGAATCCCATGATAGCAAATCCTATGGCTGTGGCCATGGCAATCTTCTGGAATTCTTTTCTGTCGGGCATGGTGCATCTTTTAACCAGCTGAATTGAGTCCTTCACTAACTGCTGACTTGGCTAACACACTGCATTACCTGACCCATGACTGATTGAGGGATGGCAGCTTGAGGAGGCAAAGACACGTAGCTTAGGAGAGAACCGGTTTTCGATGTTTTTAGTCATGTCCAATAATTCCCATATTCTTTGACTCCACAGGTCCAGGGCCCTGGAGTGGCCACTGTTTGCCAGAACCTCCCTTCCCTGGTCCACTCTGCACACAGACTCTGGGGCCCCCTATGGGGGCAGAGGGCTACTTTCCAGACCTGCTTCCAGCTCCGTGTGCTCAGCCTATAAGCAAAAATCTTCCATTAGAACTCAATGGGCTTGCTGAAGGCACTAGACCAGAGACAGGGTCCTCACTGAATAAAACGCCAGAACAGCAGACAGCCTCTTCCCTTGAGCAGCCCACAGGAGAGGAAGTGAGGGACAAGATTAAGAACAGCCATGGCCCTGGGACTAAAGAGTGAAGAGAAGGTCCTTGTCGGGGAACTGTGGAGAAGAACAGGATTGAGGCGCTCGTGCAAAGAGCAGGACCGAACATTCGGAAAGGCCATGGACTGGCCTAGTATGGGAGCCCAAGGTCTTCCTACCCTAGGTTTTATAAAGGAAGAGAGCTGACATCATTTTTTTTTTCTCCTTTAACACTTAGAAGTTCTGAAGAGAATTGGGCCATGCTACTTGTAAATGTTACATCACTTTCTGTGACTTTAGTTCCTTCCTAGACATTGAGGTGGTGTCCAGTGTATGCAATAAAATAGTAACTATTGGGTGTTTTTCTGTGAATGAAGAGCTGTGCTTCTGTGTTGGGAACAGTGAGCCCCCAGACCCTGTTTCTTGTAAACAACTTGTTTTCCCCTGAGCTGAGTGCCTACAGCTGCTCTGAGCAAGAGACCTTCAGGAGTTCCTAATGGCAGGAGAGTGGTTTCTGGTGGGTTCGGCTGGGGCATGGCTATCTCTATATAATCTGCCCCTGAACACAATAAAGGGGGCATTCTTGGGGCATTCTGGCATCAATGATGACCTGTGTCTCTCTCTGTGAGTCTTTGTGTGTTTCAATCTCTAGCTCCTTGCCCAGTTCACAAACTGTATGGTGGAGCATAGAGTGCAGACAGGCGCCGGGTGTTTCTTAGATGTAACCTTCAAAGGAGTTCCCCACTGTGTATCATTGTCCGGAGTCGGGCATTTTTATGGGTCTATTTCTTCACTAAAGAGGGATTTAGGCACCTTATGATTTTTCCTTTAGTTCTGCTGCTAAAATAGTCTATTCCCAAACCCCAAACTGAAAGCGAGTCTGGGCTCCTCAAATTTGGGCCTTGCAGGATCACTGGAGAAATGTGAGTGCATGGAAGCTATTGGATGTGGGCATGAAGCTGTATAACTCTTGTTACTGTGAATCCTAACTTACTTCCCCCAAAATTATTTTCTGATGAAGGGTAGGGATAATAGGAATAAAGAATGAGGTGTGGAGGATACCGGAAATAGTATAGCAAGAAAGCGGTTTTTCCCTGGCTAAGGTGATGTCATAGTATGTCTTATTTTAGATAGCACTGACCTCACCGGGTTGGGACGAAGGTTCCAAGGGTCTTTCTGTCTTCTACACCATAGCTGGGAAAGGAACCAAAAGAATGTGACTAGGTGCCTGGAAAGAAAATATATGCTAATAACTACAGGTTCTTACTCAGCCACAGTCTGAAGTTGTGCAGGTCTGTTTGTTTATGGCTACTCTTTGTGACTGCGAGTTAATCTAGGCAGCTATGGTAATGGTTTGGGGTATGGGAAGAAGAGGAAAACAGGAGGTTGACAAAAGAAAAATCTCAATGACTAGACAAGGGGTCAAGAGCTCAGGAGGGAACAGACAGAGCATAAGAACATGCCTGTGTTTGCTTGCCTGTCCTCCAGTCATTGCAGACAAACTTCAGACCTGCATAAGGGCTAAGTACTACTTTTCTCAGATGGACAAACTGGAGCAATGACCGATTCCACAACAAAGGAAGAAATAGTAGTTAGACTGGTTCTGTGTATGAGTGTTTGCGTTAATACAATGGTAAGATGGTGGGTGTACAGTTTGCATGAGAGAGTAAAAGATACTAAAGATGCAAGAGAGATGAATCCAAATGAAAGGAGGGTAGAGACAGTAGGAGATAAGAACACATGGACTGGGTGAGAGATTTCGTTCTGTGATTATTCTCTCCTATCCTCAAATTCCATTAAAGAAGAAAAGTAAAGTCCAGATACAGAAACGGTAAGGTGAAGGGACCCGAAGGTCCAAGGTAAAAAAGACTAGACCTTGAGACCCAGAGAAAATAGTTGGGAGGAGCCAAGAGATTCCAGGTGAAAAGAAGCTCAAACTGAAAATAGGCACCCAGAGAAAACTGGGGGTTCATGGCTTCAAAGGGGGGAAATGGAGAGCAGAGTTCAGAAGATCAGTATTCTCACACAGGAGGAGGCTTCAAGGACTGAAAGATGAGTTAGGGAGATAGGTGCAGTTTCGTCCCTCAGGGTGCAGAAAGCCACCAGGGGAATGCTCATGATGGGGAGAAATGAACACGAAGGGCAGTTGGATGTGCGTAGCTGGAAAGTGTAGAGAGTACAAAGAACACGCGGGAACCACATTTGTGAGCAGAAGAGGGACATGTAAGAAGAGAGGGGAGGGAGATAAGGACCTTGGGGAGAACTCAGGGAGGGTAGGTGAGCGGGCATCAGGACAGTGAAGGCAAGAGTGTACCATGGAACAGCAGGGAGAGGTAACAGGGAGAAGGAGGCTGGGTTGTAAGGAGCATCGTGAGATCTGTGTTCATATGGAGACGGATGGTCACCATCAAGGCTACAGTGCGGCAGGTGGATCTAATAACAGGAAAGGATTGCTATGGCTATAGCAGACGGGAGGGTGCACCCTGGCAGTAGGAAGGGTATTTCTAATGTGTAGGGATAAGTCCCGCCCCTTAGGGGGCGTGTTCGCCTCTGGCTAATGTTTGCATATAAATTTGGCGAGCGTGCTCCCAGCCGCTGCTTCTGCTTTCCTGGTCTCGGCGGGAATGGTGGTTCTGTAAGTCTCTCTGTATATAATTTTACAATCTGTCTGCATTCGTTTATGCCGTTACACTAATGGGAAACCACGGTGCAGGTGACTTGAATGATATTCAGAGAATTCAAGGAGTGTTAAGGTCAAAACTATTGTCACAGGACTTAAGTGATGGGAAGGGGAGACATGGAAGAAAGAATTTGCCTACATGAATGACAGATCTATAAGAGTCTAGGAAGGGAAACATCAGTGATCATATTAAGAGTGTATTATTCTCAGCACTGAAAGGCAGCTGGATTAAAATGGCCAATTCTCAGAAAGCTTTTAGGGAGCACATAACGGAGTTCAGTCTTGTATCCCCTTTTCCACGTCTTTTCAGCTATGAATCAACCTCCCTGTAAGTTAAAGCTATATTTAGCATCCAACTCTTGTAGCCTACATTTCCTAAATTAGGATTTGCTTTGATTATTGAATAAATTTTTTTTCACAGAAAAACACTCTCACAATGGACTGTTTACATATTCACCAAAATAGTTCTTGGTTCCATGGCTGTAAGAACCACCAGAGACCACTATTTAGATGTGGAAAAGAACTATCTTTGGTACACAGTCACCTTCTCCATTGATCTTTGAGGCAGCCCTTCAAATTCACAGCTTTAGATTCAATCATATGCAATCCAAAACTATTTGGAAGAAAATAGAATCTGTACTGAGCATGTGTAGATAGTTTCCTTGTCATTTAGCATAACTATTTGCATTGTTTGGGGTATTATAATCAAGACATGAGTCGAAGTATATGAGAAAATATGTATAGATTGTGTGCACACTGACATTGCAACCGAGGGACTTGAACATCTACCTATTTTTGCATCCCAGGGAATCCTAGAATTAATCTTACATGAATATGAACATGTATGGGAATTTACAAACCAAGTTGGAAAATGCAGCCTAGTGTTGTAATTATCAATTCTTTGCCACTCAAGGGTCATAGCACCAGCAGTGCCCTTACCTTAGGTATTCAAATGTATAGCCTGTAATATGGATGTCTCTTATTATGGGCACAAGGAAGTCTTTTAAAGGAGACATTTCACAAATCCTTTTGATTTACACTTGGTTTCATAAGGCCCAGGAAATGCGCAACCTTGAAACAGATAAGTGAGAAAAAGACTTTTTGTTCTCATCAGGTATCACCTATTCAGTTGTTGTCAAAACTCAAACTTGGGGGCTGGCTCAGTGGTTAAGAGCTTTGGCTGCTCTTCCAGAGGTTCTGAGTTCAATTCCCAGCAACCACATGGTGGCTCACAACCATCTGTAATGAGATCTGACGCCCTCTTCTGGTGTGTGGGCATACATGCAGGCAGAATGTTGTATACATAAGAAATAAATCTTAAAAAACTCCTCAAACTTGGTAGAGATATAGTCTAGTTAGTACTCTGTGTTTTTCTACAGCTTGGGATTGGTTTGGACTCCTTTCAGTGATTGGTAGCACCCCGTATATGGCAAATGTGTGTGTGTGTGTGTGTGTGTGTGTGTGTGCACATGTGTGTGAGTGTGCACCTGTGTGATTGTGTGCATATGTGAGTGTACGTACAAGCATGTGGGTGAAGTGTGTATGCTCCCACCCCCACACATACAAATTTTCAAAACTGAAACTCAGTGAACTTCAAGATGTAGCCTAATATGCAACTCTTAGACCACATGTTAGACAATATAAACATACTTTTACTAAAAGTAGACATAAGTATTGAAAGATAAAAAATGAAAGGTGGCCTGAAGACAGGAAATGGGTGTTCTTTAGAAGCCTAGAAACTAGAAATTAAAGAAACTTCCTAGGCTGTTAAGCCTGAACTACTGACACACCAGAAGCACTTGTACCCCATCATCTCTATGACAACAGCCTGGGTCTTTGTCGGTGCTAGTTCACCAAACTCTTGAACAAATTGCCTCTCAAGTTCTTGATTCTGGGAGGAAACCAAATCTAGCTTCCCAGAATAGAGCGGAGTTTAGTTCTCCTGAGGCAGAACAAAGAATAAACTAAAGCTGGGACCACTGGGGATGGTGTGCAATCCCTGACAGCCCCTCATTCTTCAGGCATACCAGAACTGCTTTGCTTAGCCTTCACACAGCTTGGGCTCCAGGTTCCTTGTTTCTGATCAGGTGAATGTGATTTTCTATTGTTCCTCAGGAATGAGGGCAATTTCAGGTCTGGACCTTACCTCACCAAAAGCTGTCTGTGTTGCTTACTGCAGACTGTCATCTCCATCTAATAGGATCTCTGCTAACGGGGTCTCTAGTAAAGAACATTAGTGAGGTGTTTTGTCGGTCCCTGCAGCATGGCCATGTTCTTACCAATTACAGCCTCCAGGACATTTTAGTAAAAGATGT
Organism: Microtus ochrogaster; assembly: GCF_000317375.1. NCBI lineage: Eukaryota > Metazoa > Chordata > Mammalia > Rodentia > Cricetidae > Microtus > Microtus ochrogaster. The sequence goes on from NC_022036.1 coordinate 3,997,143, forward strand.
TTTGAGGCTAATTCACTCCCAATTTGTACTTGGAGAAATAGCATCTCATCTCAGATCTAAATATGCTAAGATTTGTGTCACCTGTTCAGCTTCATTTGGTTAGTTATAGCTCTTCGTGATCTTAAGATGTTTTGAAATCCTTGTGGGATACTACCCATCTTAGAATTTCTTGTTCTATTTGAATTTTTTCTAATTTTTTTCTAATTGAAAGTGTTTTTTTGATATTTTATATTTCAACCATTGCTAAACTAATAAGCAGGACAATAAGGGTGTGTTAGACAGTCTGTCTTCACCTGGAAAAAAATCTATTACTGGCACTTTGTGTTAAACTAGCCATGAATCTTCATCTGTACTATCATCCAAAGCCATCTTTTGTTAGCTTTTCCAAAATATTATGTTCAGAGAACCTGCTTTTATGACCCAATAGAATCAACATATTTTCTGTAATGCAACCAGATGTCAACCTAATGACATAACAAATGCTTTGCAGTTCAGGGACACCCACTATCTTTTATGCCTGTAAGAACAGTGTGGTGATTTGAATGAGAATGGGCTCCATAGGTTCACATATTTGAAGGTTTGGTCCCCATTGGTGAACTGTTTGGGAAGGATTAGGAGTTGTGGCCGTTTTGGCAGAGGTGTATCACCAGGGTGGGATGTCAGGTTACAAAAGTACCCGTCACTCCCAGTTAGCTCTCTGTTTCATGCTTGTGGATCAAGATGTGAGCTCTCAGCTCTAGCACCATGCCTGCTGCCATGCTTCCACTACGATGGTCATGGACTCACCTTCTGAAACTGTTAGCCCCAAATAAAGGCTTTCTTTTACAAATTTCCTTGATTATGAGGTCTTATCACAGCAATAAAAAAGAAGACATATTATTTTAATCAGTGTTTCATTAAGACATTTTGAAACACAGTGTCACTTATTTTTAACCCCTCTTCTCTCCCATTTCCTTGAGCCCCCTTGTGCCCCCATAACCTCCTTTTCTTTTTCTTGG
>NC_022036.1:4000443-4021326 GCF_000317375.1 Microtus ochrogaster
GCCTATGCTCAGGTCACATCCGCATCTAGCAGTCAGGTAGGTCCTGAATTAGCATCTCTATAAGACATCCTCCAAATTACAAAGGAAGGAAGCACCAAACATCCTGACCAGTTTCAGTCAACACCTGTCCTCAGGAGATCTACATCCTTGCTATTGCTAGGCAGAGACAGCTTGTCTGCAGAGCTACGTGATCAGCTACGTGATCAGCTCAGACTAGGCCTATGGCTTTTGTGCTATACAGAAATATGGGCCTACAAGAAGTATTTAAGAATTTTACATTACATATATTTTCATGAAGCTTCTAAACAATCAGCTTGATAGAAATTAGTTTCTATTAAATATCTATCAATTTGTCTCTATCAAGTCTTTGAGGCCCTCTCCTCAAGAAAAATGATAGGGTTATTGAAGCCTTCTATGATGCCCTGCTTTAGGTTCCAAGGCCACCTTTTTTATTCATTTTATTTTTCATTTAAACCATCTAATTTCTAGATCACGTTCCTTTCCTTGATCAAACAGGCTGAAATAAGAATCAAGGCTTTTGTCTATCATCATGGTAGTTGTCATGGTAACTACCTCAGGAGCTACATTGTAGCAACTCTGCTCTTTGCTATCTCCTTTGGAAAGTTCTGGCACCACTTCTCGTTCTTTCCTTTCTGCGTTTTTTTTGTAGTTGGTTGTTTCCTGAATGGGAGACCAGTTTGCACATGCTGGGAAGTTCACTGCTCCCTCACCCCTAGGCACATTCCAGCCTCACTCCACCGTCCCCTGCCCGATCGATCACCCCTGATTGACACATCTTCTAGGAGCACACATTTGGCTGTTAGCCAGTGTACCACCCTTCTTTGCAAATGCTAGAGAAATTTCAGTAAAGTAAATGTCAGCACAGCTGTTTAGTTCCCCTACAATTTTTTCCCACTAGATGGCAATGCATCACCAGTTTCTTTATGCGCCTAGAAATTCTGGTGGCTTAGTCAGAAGGGCCCAGTAGGGGATCTTTGCTCAGTCCTTTCCCCTAAATGCCCTAGAGCATCCTATCAAAGATTTAGTTAGCAAAGTCAGTTGGCTTTTAGTTCGGCTTTTCAGGTAAATAGCAAATTCAGATAAGCAACAAATGATTTTTTTTTTTTAAAGCATACACAAGCTGTATTTTGAGGTGCCGGATATTTTTATCTACTCAACCTGGGAGCCCTGTAGCACTTAGCTAAGAATACATGTGCCCATGCAAAGCCCATGATTCAGAAGCCACGGAGTCTGCCTTGTATCTACTCAGCCCCCTGCACGGCAGGCTTCTGAGCAGTTCATTGCTAACATTTCCCAGCCACTTCTCCACTTCCCCCGTCCTTCCTCTTCCAGTCTTGTAGCTTTAGATTTCTCCTTACGGGCTTCTGTTTTTTTATAATTATCATTTTTTTCTTCGGGAAATTTTAAAGCTGTTTGGTTCCTATCTCTTCTTGTCAGCTGAATATTTCATGTTTATGTAACTTTATGACACAAAATAGACTCTAAATGCCTACTTAAACATCATCTGCATTAATGGAACATGAGATGGAAACAGGCTACAAAAGACAATTTAGCTGAAGTCTTAAATGGCTATGATTACTTAGGAATAAATTTGATTCCTTTGGAGGGAAGGTTTTCTCTGTTTGTACAGAAGTGCTGCGTGCTTGGGTCCAGAGGGACACTGAAGGAGATTTAGTTCTTACATTTGTGGCGTACTGTATAGTGCTCTGTCATAAATACCTTCCCATTTGGATTTTATAACAAAGCCCTGAGAAATAAGGGAAGGCATTTGTTCCAGCAGTTAAGAGGGATTTATAGGCACCAAATGTACTTGACGGATACAAAGATGAAATGTCTTCCTAGCTTTCTGGGAACCGTGAGTCTCACAGGGCAGGCTGCCAACACAGGGAGCAGTTAAAGGCAAGGGGCAATGCCGAGCAGGGCTGGCTGTGTGGAACTGACCATGAGAACAAAAGGAACCATACAGAGTTGTCTGTCAGGGCAAGTACGAGAAGAAAAGTCATCCTAGGCAGACTTACTGTGCTTGTTCTGGAAACATCTTGGAGAAGAGGAATGAGACAGTGACCTGGTATTGAGATTGTCTAGTAACAGGCAGTTTAAGAGCAGCGGTAGAAGGAGCTAGAAGAAATGTTTGGTTGAAAATGAACCAGAAGGGGCTGGAGAGATGGCCCAGTGGGTGGGGGTGCCTGCTGCTTTTCCAGAGGGCCTGCACCCACATAGCAGCTCACAACTGTCTATAACTCCAGGTCCAGGGGACTTGACATCCTCACACAGACATATATTCAGGTAAAACATCAATGCACATAAAATAAAATTATATAAAAAAAGAGAAAATGATCCAGAGCTCAGTGAAGACTGTAGGGGACAGAGAAGTCAGACTAGTAAATGTACAAATGGGGGTTATAAATATCCCAATTTACAGACGAAAAATCATGGGAGTTTAAATTATTTCCAAAACTCTCTGGTTGGTGGTGGTGCACGCCTCTAATTCCAGCACTCAGAGGCAGAGGCAGGAGGATCTCTGTGAGTTCAAGGCTAACCTAGTCTACAGAGCAAGTTCCAGGACAGCCGGGGCTACACAAAGAAACCCAGTCTCGAAAAACAAACAAAAAAAACTTATTTCCAAAACTCATTGATGGAGGAAGGTCATTGGTTAATTAAATAAAGAAGCTGCTTGCCCTGATAGGTTAAAACATAGGTGGGAGGAGTGAACGGAGCAGAATGCTGGGAGGAAGAGAAAGTGAGCTAAGAGACGCCATCCTCCCCTCTCCCAGGCAGACACACACGATGGGGCTCCGGCCCAGGATGGACATAGGCTAGAATCTTCCCGGTAAGCACACCTTGGGGTGCAACACAGATGATTAGAAATGGGCTAAATTAATATGTGAGAATTAGCCTAGAAGAGGCTAGATAGAAATGGGCCAAGCAGTGATTAAAAGAATACAGTGTCCGTGTAATTATTTTGGGGCATAAGCTAGCCAGGCGGCCGGGGTGCTGGGGACGCAGCCCCGCTGCTCCCCTTACTACAACTCATTCTAGGCAAACCTTCATGAATATTTTTGGATTGTTTTACTTTCTAAAGATAGGTAGCAAGGTCTTGCTTCACGAAGCTCTTTAAATTCTGAGAGTTTTCTTAGGTGAAAGGGCATCAGTCATAGCCTGTCCTGTCCTATCTTTTGCTTATGTTTTATGAGACTGTGGGGAGCTGAAAGTACTCTCTGGGTAAAGCCAGAAAATGGTTTCCAAATGAAATATTAATGGTAATGATAACAGTATATTTAGTATTCATTGTGTGACTAGCTCTCTGCTGAGTACTTTCATTTGAAAGCAATATGAATATGGTGGGTGAAAATGTGAAGCTCAGGTAGAGTGAAGTGCTTGCCCCAAGTTGTAAAAAGAGTAAGTGTCAGATGGCATTCCCATGTCATGAGATGTGCACTTCAGTAAGCAAAGGTATTGCGAGTTTAGGAGGGCATCGTGAAAACAACAGGTCGAAACCAGAAGTGGAATCAATCCTTCAGTAGGACTTGTGCCTGTGTCTCTAAAAAAAGCAAATAGTACTGCAATGCTTTTCTCCAGTAGGAAACAAGATTATTTAGATGGAGAAGAGTGAGGAATGAATGGCTGTAGAGCAGACGTGAGGGTTGCATACTCACAAACCAGGAAGAGAATCAGGACTCAAGAAAAACATGGGCAGAGAGGAAAGTGAGGCGTTGGGGGCTGGGGAGAAACATAAGGATTTTAGAGGGTCCCTTGTGGAATCGGCCATATTTGTTTGGGTCCATCCATGGCAAGTCCTTTTAACGCTAGGAGAGAGGAGGAAAAAAACATCTCAGTGTTGTGGGATGCTCTTCCAGAATGACAGGCGTCCATAGAGCGGTGGAGTCATTCCAGTGTCCAGGAAATAATTACCAGATAATCATGTTTGTTTTGGTGCTGGAGACACATGCTAAATATAACAACAGATTAAAAAGAAGACCTTCTGGAACCAGACAAATGGCTCAGCTAGTAAATCACTTACTGCAAAAGCCTGAGTACCTGAATTTCATTCCCAGAACCCACATAAGATGCTGGGTACAGTGGTGCATGCCTGTAACCCACTGGGAGGGCCGGAACAGAGGAATCCCTGGGGCTCACTGGCCAGCCAGTCTAGCCTAATATGCAAGTTCCACACTCAATGAGAAACCCTGTTTCAGAAAAACAAGGTGAAGGACAATGGGCGAAGCACCTGCTGGTAACCTTTAGCCTCTGTGTGTACTCACGCATGTATACACGAGCGCTTGTCCAACGCCCGAGTGTTTAAAAATGCTCTCAGTTTGCTTTCTAGTTCTCAAGTAGCCAACTCTGTTTCCCCTTTATTAGTTAATTCCAACATTATCGTATTCCAGAGAGGAAATCCAGTCTGATGCATCAAATCCATCTTGTTCAAAAATGTTTTATATTCTCCTCTAAATTTACACACACACACACACACACACACACACACACACACACACACACACCAGAAATTGTCTCTAGTATCTGAAGGCCCCACTCAAGGCTGATAAATTACCTGGAGACTATACCTTGACCCTTGTTTCCAATCTGTTGCTCCACCCAACTTGGCCCGTCACCAGCACCTGCTTATTAACCTCCAATAAATACGAGCTCCAGTCCTTCCGGCTCCCTCAAGCACCTGCGCTGCCCATCTTCTCTCTGTTCAGACTTTCCACCTCTTGGAAAGCCGCCTTCAAACTTTTATGAAAACATCAAACTCTGCAATCCACTTGCTGAAATCTCAGTGGAGAACACAGCAGTTTGCACCCGTAGCTCATAATTAATTGGCCGAGTGACTTTCAGCAAGTCCCTTTCCAATTCCAGCGCCACTAAGTGGCTCTACCAATACCATAACCAAGGGTGTTCAAGATACAAGGGTCTTCCAAGCTTGTTTTTGTTTTTACCACCAATAGTGAATAATCTCACTCCCATCACAAGGTGATCTTAAGAAAACACCCAAGAACTGGCAGGATGGGTCCCATCTTGTGTCCCTGTTCTCCAGAAGTGCTTACTTCTGTGGTGGCCTAAGGTTTCTCTGTGACTCTGTTCCACCACCGCTAATGGTCTGTTGGTCTTGGCTACCGTCCCTGAACAGTCTGAACTTTCTCCTTGGTGTGTGCGAGCCCCTGGGTCTGCGAGCAGATTTAGAATTTCCATATTAGTGCACGCACAGACTGGCTCCCGCTCCCCGTTTCCATTTGCATTGTTCGGGGTAGCTGCCTCTGAAACACTCAGGTGACGTGCCTGCCAGGGAAATAGTTATCTGCTCATTGGTGTTTCATTTGTGGCCAGACTTGGCCCTGCCCTGTTGCAAGCTCTGCCCTCAGGCTCATGACTCATCCACCAAGCAACAGGAATCAGCGATTGCTTTCCTCACCAGTTGGGAAAAACAGTTTATAGCGCCTTTCCTCCGCAAATTCTGTGTTCACTGCCCACTGCCCACCCAGAATCAACATTCCCTGATCACCAATTGTCATTTCTTTTTGTAACATTCTGTGGTGATTGCAGCCTGTGCACTTTTACAAGAAAGAAACTAGGGAAATTTCCACTCATAAATGTCATTTTAAAAATGGGAAGGCTGGGGAAAAAAATGGGTCAAAGGCTGTTGAGTATAAAGAACGTTCTAAATGTAAGGAAGTTTATTTGAATCCTGGGCTGAGTTTGGCCCTTCTTGCTAGCTCATTTGCTTGTAACCTTTGACCTTTCCACATACCTAGGTTCAGAGTGAGAAGCTTACGTTAAGCTGCTGGCTCTGGTCTCTACAGTCATTCAGCTCCTGAGTCATGTTTACAGCTAATGCAGCTTTAGGGCCACTGGTCTGTGCTGGTGATAAAGCCGAGTCATCAGCACGTAAGATATTTACAGAGAGGTCTGAAAGCCAAGCCCAAACACGCACAAGTGTCTCACTTGTGTCACAGGGAGGTGGATTAGCAAGGAGTCTGTGCAGGGTACTACACCAAAACACTGGCTTTCTACAAGCTGATCTGCAAAACAATTCATAATGGAAATACCACTAAATACTTAATTACATAATTAAATACATAATAAGGCTAATACCACTAAAACCCACACAGACTATATGGGTACCTCAAGAGAATGCAAACCACAATCAAGTTTACTTCTGGGAGATAAATGTGTCATAGGAAGGAAGTCAGTACATGTAATCTATTTAGACTTTTGAAGACTTTTAAATAATATCTGTCAAAAAGGTCAACTTAAAAAAGCAACCATGGGGTGGGCTGGGTGGTAGAATGCTAGCCTCTCAATCAATGCTCTAGATTTGATCCTCAAAACTGAAAGACAAAGGGAAAAAACAACCCCCACAGGCTGACGTTATCAAAAATCATTCTAAATAACTAAGACAGTAAGTAATAAGCAATAACATGCTAAGTTCAGAGTTAACCTTAAGTGAAAGTGGGTGGTGAACAGAACAGCTTGCTACACAAGCATCAGTAAAAAATGACCCAGTGCAGTGTGGTCAGCTACACAAAGGGACCGATGCAGTACAGGGTGACTTGATTCCAAGCTCCATGCCATTCCAGTTCAGATCTGTAAGCAGGCCTATGGATGATGACATCTCCCACGTATTGCTTCCACAGAAAAGCAATAGCTGAGTGCCATCCACGTTTCAAATGTGGTTGCTTTACACATTCTCATAAGCAACTGCTGGGTCTCTAAGCCACTGACATGACTAGGACTCCAGCAAACTCTGAATTCTTGGAATCTGGAGAAGGTGACAATCCCTGAGTCTACACATGCATCAATTTCCCCAAATTCAACGTCTACAGCAAATGTAGTAACTCACCCAAGAGGGATAACTCACATCCAGTTTTTCTTTCTTTTTTTAACCAAAGACTTAAATTAAGGACCATCTGTTACGTAAAAGCCAAATGTCTTTTAGTTTTCCAGATTAGAAAAGAACAAACCAGTATATATTACATAACTAAAGAAATATATTCCTTTCTGAGACAATGGGGATGTTCTATCGGGAACTCACCAAGGCCAGCTGGCCTGAGTCTGAAAAAGCATGGGATAAAACCGGACTCTCTGAACATAGCGGACAATGAGGACTACTGAGAACTCAAGAACAATGACAATGGGTTTTTGATCCTACTGCACGTACTGGCTTTGGGGGAGCCTAGGCAGTTTGGATGCTCACCTTACTAGACCTGGATGGAGGTGGGCGGTCCTTGGACTTCCCACAGGTCAGGGAATCCTGAATGCTCTTCGAGCTGATGAGGGAGGGGGACTTGATTGGGGGAGGGGGAGGGAAATGGGAGGCAGTGGCGGGGAAGAGACAGAAATCCTTAATAAATAAATAAATTAAAAAAAAAAAAGAAATGTATTAAGTGCCCAAGAACCCACAGGGATGATGATCCCAGCTAGGACCCTAAGCAATAGCGAAGAGGGTGCCTGAACTGGCCTTTCCCTGTAGTCAGATGATTATCTTAAATATTACAATAGAACCTTCATCCAATAACAGAGGGGAACAGAGGCAATGACCCATATCGGAGCACTGGACTGAGCTCCCAAGGTCCAGTTGAAGAGTGGAAGGAGTGAGATTATGAGCAAGGAATCCAAAACCATAAGGGGTTCATCCACTGAGACAGTTTGCTTGAGCTAATGGGAGGTCATCAACTCCAACTGGACCGGGAGTCAACTCTGAAAGGGGTTGACAGTTGGGGTAGACTGAGGGGCCACTGGTGGGGCCACTGGGATTTGTCTCTATGGCAATGTACTGGCTTCTTGGAATCCTATTCTCTTTGGATGTAAACCTTGCTTGCCTGGATGTAGCAGGGTCGGCCTTGGACTTTCCACAGGGCGGGGTGCATGGATGGCCCTCTCTTGGGATTGGGGGGGGAGGGGGGCTGGAGGGGAGTGGAAAGAGGGGAAGGAGTGGGAGGAGAGGAGGGAATGGGAATTTGGATTCGTAATTTAAAAAAAAGTAATAAAAAATAAAAGAAAAAGAACCTATTCTCTATGGTGAATGCCTTGTTATATGCTTTGTTGACTCCCATGGGAGGCCTTATCCCTTCTCAGTGAAGATGGCGAAGAGTGGATAGAATGGAGGGGGAGGGGAGGGAACAGGAAAAGAGGGAAAGGAAACTGTGACTGACATGTAAGCAAGCAAACAAACAAAAGAAATGTATAAATCAAGCAGTTGGGTGCTGCTGGCACACCCTTTAATCCCAGAAGGTTGGTTTCTGTGAGTTCGAGGTCATTCTGGTCTACAGAGTCAGTTTTAGGACAGCCAGGGCTGTTAAACAAGAAACCTTGTCTTGAAAAACAAAAACAAACAAAAACAAAAGAAAGAAAAAGAAAAGAGAAAAAAAGAACTCACAAAGACATTTTAAGCCCTCAGTAACTTTAAGCAATAAAATTAGACAACACTGCACATCCATCATGAAGAAGAGGGTTATTTTTACCTTTAAAGAAATACGACAGAACTTGCCTGGAATTTGCAAGGTTGCATATAACTTGGCCAGTATTAATTGATTTATATACAAATAGTTTGGAATGCAGTTACCATAGCCATTAATAAGAATCCGCCATTAAATTACATATTAATATACATATCAAAGATATATCACTTTAGTCATTTTTATAGAACAGACAATGAGACTGTGACCCTATTAACTTAGCTTCCCTACAACTATCCCTGGTGGGGAATCTCCTTCAGCCAATGACCTTTAAGAGACTCAAAAACCTACGCTGGTTACTAACAACTGCCTTCAGCATCACCTCCAGGGAATTTGATGCCCTCTTTTGTATTCTGTGGATACCAATACTTATGTGCACATACATGTATGCTCATGTACACACATGTACATAATTTAAAACTAGTAAAAATACATCTTATAATAAAAAGCTGCCATCCTATCTAGTTCTCTCTCTTTTTCCTGCACTCCACACCTTGAGGTTGGACCCCCGTTCCTGTTCTGCAAATTTTCCCCTTTTAATAACGAAAAATCTTAAGGAGTACTTTTTTCAGAGTCAATTTGGGATTATTTGAGTCGTGTTTCCCCCTTTATATGCATTTAGCATCATATCCCTAGTTTATTGCTCATGCTGACTCAAACAAAATATTAGTCTATTTTAAAAAGAGGTAAGCAAGCTTACTTCTATTTTAGAATGGATTAAAAAGGCAATGTGCTGTCAAAAGCTAATCCTACTATTGTTATATCATCAGGAACAAACTTTATTTCATTCTTTGGGCAAAGCTGCAATGCAACTCTGCACTTGAGTCCTAATCGTAAACAGAATAGAATGGCTAAAGAAGGACTATAGGGGCACCGCTTAAAAGATGGCAGAATGGATGTCATGTATTGTCACATGAGGATGCTAAGCAGGGAAAGTAATTACGGTGACATTCTTCAACTGTTAAAGGTAATGTTAAAGGAGACGGGAATGATCCATCTGGATAGGAATTTGCAGTGTGATGACTGGGTGCTGCATCTTACGTTTAAGGATCTGGACCCGTTGATTCAGGGCAGCATGATAACTGCATTCTAGGACTCTTTCCACTGACTTTCACAAGATGGAACACCTAGCCTGACAACTTTATATTGAATCAATTCACAACAGAAAGTCATAAATGGTCTGAAGAGCATTTGCTAAAACCACCCAATGATGGAGGAGGGTCATCTTTCTATCTGTTGTTTCATTGGTTATGTAATAAACTGCTTGGTCTCTGATAGGACAGAAAATTAGGTAGGTGGAGTACACAGAACAGAATGCTGGGAGAAGGAAGCTGAGTCGAAGAGTCGCCATGATTCTCCCACTCCAGACAGATGTAGGTTAAGATCTTTCCTGGTAAGCCAGCTTGTGGAGCTACACAGATTATTAGAAATGGGTTAGATCGATATGTAAGAGCTAGCCAATAAGAAACTGGAACTAATGGGCCAGGCAGTGTTTAAAAGAATACAGTTTCTGTGTAATTATTTTGGGTGTAAAGCTAGCTGGGTGGCAGGACGCAGCCTCGCCGCTCCAATTACAACAACCCAAATTAGCCTATCTGTGCCTATGGGTATGGTGATTATTTGAATAGGCTCTCATTACCCACCAGACTCTTCTGATACCTTCTACGAGCTCTGAAGCCACAGCAAGCAGAGCCACTGCTCAAGCTCCTATGGCTTTTTTGAAAACATCAGTAGCTGGTATTGTCTTTGCTCCAGTTTGGTCTTTCATGACATGTCAAATAGGCTTGAGTTCTTTTTTTTTGTTTGTTTTTTTTAATGAGTCTCTATTGTGAATCTTGTTCTGTGAGCGCTGAGTGGTCTGAGATGAAAACACTCAGAGAAGTGCCAAGTTTATTAGAGTGAGAGAATGCCACCCTCACATGCCACCAAGAAACAAAGACCTCAGGGGCGCACGGCATGCACTGGGGAGAATCTCTAGATCAGAAGATACCCTAGAGGTCAGCAGGCTCACCTCCCACCTGATGTGCTAACCCCCATCCCACTCTCCAGTGGGCTGAGGTCCATCTGGGAACACAGGTCCACAACCTCACATCCGGCCAGCTCAGAGTCTGAAGTGTAGCAGCAGATGATGTACATGCACCATCTGGTAGTGAGGAGTACAATGCCTGGGCTCAGGCTCCACAGTCCCTTTTCCTATGAGAAAAGGAAATCCCAGAATCCAGTGTGAAGTCACTCCATATTCCCTACCAAGCACAAAATGCAAAGAAGTATTGGAGCAAGGGACTGAGCTATCCCTGGGGCTTCCAGAAGGCCTCGACAGCAGGTTTCTGGAGCCAACCACATCCAGGAAGGCTTATTCATGAGCTCAAAAGATTCTTTCCCCAAATAGCTAGACTTGCTGTTCTACCAGCTGCAGTTTGGCAGTCTTGACTCGATGGGCTTCCTTGAGGTTCTGTGCACGGACCTCTGAATTTGAAATGAACTCTACTTGTTGGATTGGGAACCAGCCTTGCTCTCCATCTGAGAGCCTCACCCCCTCCAGCCAGCCTGCAGTAAACAGAAGAGGAAAGAAGAATTAGCTGCTAAGGGCTCATGCTAACTTCTTGAACCTTCTGGCCGAAAATTACCCTCCATCCTAAGGCTCAATGAACTAGGATCCTTTGACATGAAAAACCCAGTCTTGCGGGGTGTGGAGATGGATGCGCTGGGTCTTTTGACGTCCACAGTCAAACATTCTGAAAGTTTCTTCACTGCTATCAGTTGAATTTTATCCATCAAAGTATTGATTTATAACCTAATCCCTGGTACCTCACAATCTGCTCTTACTTGGGAATGAATGAAACTGCTGCAAATATAATTAATAAAGTTAAACCAAGTTACCAGAGTCTGTCAACCAATCAGAATCAGTCTCCCTACAAAAAGGGTATTTCTATGCACACAGAAGAGACCATAAGGATATGTGTGCAGAGATTTGAGTTATGCAGCCCCGAGCCATTAAGGAACTGCCAGACTAGGACATGGTAAAGCTGGATCATTCCTAGAAGCTTCAGAGGAGGCTGCTGATACCTTGATTTGGGATTGCTCACTGCCAGGACCGTGAGAGAAGAAATTACTGTTGCTACCAGCGGCTTTTAGTGCTTTATTGCCACAGTCTTAGAAAGCTGGTGCACCTCTCTGCTGCCCCTGCTGACCACCCTCCTGCTCATAGACGCTTCCCCCTTACCATCACTGCTTTGCTGAGTCACCATCACCACGTCAGCCTTCTCTAGAGCCAACTCGTCATTCTCTCTGGGCTTGTAGGCTCGGAGGCACTGAACTTGTGGGGAATCTTTGGAAGAGTGAAGAAAGGTTAGGAGCCGTGACTAGGGCGTGGATGAGGAGCTGTGAGGGAAGGGCGGAAGGACTGAGGTAGAGAGAAGCTTGGGATTACAGACAAAAGAAGTCATTGGGCACATACTTTCAATCCCAGCACTCAAGGAGGCAGAAGCAGGTGGATCTCTGTGAGTATGAGTACAGCCTGGTCTACATAGCAAGTCTAGGTCAGCCAGGGCTACAGAGTGAGAACCTGTCTTTAAAAAGCAAAAACAAACCAAACAACAACAACAACAACAACAAAAATCCACAAACAAAAGTCAGGAAAAAAAAAAGGTTTTCAAAAACCCAACAAAACCAAAAGAGGTGATCAGAAGAAACATCTTCATTATCTATCTACTGGGGATCAAACAAGCCAACTAAGAAAGAGAAATATTAATATGGAATCTAATTTTTAAAAAGTCTTCTCTGGGGAAGATGGCTGGAAAATACCTCGTGACCACATTTAATTACTCATGGTGACAAAAGCCCGAGGTTCGGCTGAAGACCCAGCTGCGCTGAGATATGCGCTAACCTTTAGGTTTTTAATGAAGTTTGAAGTCCTTAGAACTGACGTTGGAGAGGAACCATGTGTCCCTTATCCAACTGTTTTATGCTCATCTTTTGCTCCAAAGGGAGCAATATATAGTATGCTCTGAGTCAAATAAAAGTGACCATGGTCTGGAAGCATAGCTTTATATTGTCATGAATGATACACTCCACTGTGGAAGAGGTTACTCCTATGGTTCCAGAACAAAAACTAAAATATGAATCAATGTGTTTGCCAATACACTGGTGGGGTCCTCTGATAGGCAGTTATAGCAGAGAAGAAACATCTCTCCTATAGGTTGTAGACATCATCTTAACAGACTTGGCTTTAGGGCTGGTTAAAGTTAATGATGGTTTATCAAGTTTAAAAATACATTCCACAAGTTTTATCAAATGGTCACAAGGATGTCAGGCCAAATATAGTGGTTGGTAATAAAGGCTATTACTGTGATCAAAGATGGCACAAGTTAATTTTGGCTCTTGGTCTGTGATATTGCATCTCTGCAATCACAAATTTCAAGTCTAATGGTCACTAGGATCTTTGGTATAGAACTCAGAACTTGGTTGACAGTTTTTCCAACAAGATCCAAAATTGAAGTTTGAGAATCTTGCATAATTTTCTTCATTGTACCAATAAGAGACTCCTCTTCTTAAAAGCAGCCTTCTACTATTAGATACCCTTATGTGCCCTGAATTCCTCTGGCCTTACTTTCCTCGTCTGTAATTGATCAAGATGATGATTTTTTGGTTTTGTTTTGTTTTAGGAGACAGAGTTTCTCTGTTGCCCCGGCTGTCCTGGAACTGACTCTGTAGACCAGGCTGGACTTGAACTTAACAGAAATCCATCTGCCTCTGACTCCCTGAGTGCTGGGATTAAAGGCACATGCCATCACCACTACCCAGTGATCAAGATGATCATTGACCAAAGTGATTCATGAGAAAATTCTAGAGGCTTGCTTAGAAGCCAGGTAGCATTTCCACAGATCGTAATTAAGTTCGTGCTAACACAGTTCAGAGGATGCCTGTCCTAAACAACCACAGATGGGTTTGTCTTTATGCTTTACTTTGCTGCGCTGATTTGGCAAAGAATAAACGAGGTGATACATTATTAATAGTGCAGTTTTCTCTAAACCTCAGCATCCTCTTGCAGCCACAGGAAATGCTGCCCTCTGACCTACCATAAGTGAAGCTAACCAGTGGGCTGTACCACAAGCAAACAGTACTGAGTTCGGTTGGGTTCTCCTAGATCCTATTCTAAGGATCATTATTCTCATTTGTTCTTTTTACCCACAAAGTCCCAGTGTTCCTTTGATAGGCCCTGGGCTCTGGCTATCCATCGGTGCTCTGGGTAAACAGGCTCAGCTATCACGCTGTGGCCAGACCAAATCTGTGTTGGTCTTTTCTTCTCAACGCCATTGCAGCTACACTATCTCCCCTTGTTTCCCTGTGACATCTTCAATTGGTAAAACTAAGTCAAAATTATAGCAGATAAAATTTAAAGGAATATCTATTTACAAAGAACAAACATTTGCCTGAGGCAGTGAATGAATGAGGAAAAAAACTGCCATGGTGAGCGACAGGTTTTACAGATGTATAACAGGTGCTTAAGCGTCTACCGCCAGCAATCTACCATAAAATTCCGAGGAAAAGCAATAAACAGAAGCTGTTTAGTTGCCACTCGGTCCACTCTACCCTTCATCCAAAGGAAACCACAGATAGACACTGCCATTTTCTATTACAGCCATACTTACCATAACACTCAAGCAGGTCCAGCTCCTCTCTGGGCATGGCCAACGCTGAGATCCACCGAAGCTTTTCACTTCTGAAAACAAAAAACAAAAGAAAGTGATAGCATCAGTTACAGTCTACAGGGGAGACATAGGCTGAGGGCCAGTGGTGGAAAAGGCAAGTGGCTACCAGGATGTATCTAATTCAATGACTCCCCTGCCTGGTTGGAAACATTGTATGACACTGTACTATGTGTTAGTATGTCTTGTTTATCCTTCCTTTCTCTCTTCAAGTATATCTTCCACAAAGAGTCATAAGGTGAACTGTCAATCATACACATGAACATTTTCCAGTGTGGAAATCATACCAAGCAAAACACTCATCTGTTTCCACATGACCACTCTGCATGTCTCTTGATCCTCACTCACCTCCCTTCAATTAAATATCTAAGATGGAGTCAGGCAGTGGTGGCGCACGCCTTTAATCCCAGCACTCGGGAGGCAGAGGCAGACAGATCTCTGTAAGTTCAGACCAGCCTGGTCTACAAGAGCTAGTTCCAGGACAGGCTCCAAAGCTACAGAGAAACCCTGTCTTGAAAAATCAAAACCTAAGATGGAAATGACTATTTAATAATAGGTAAGCCAAGGAACTATATCCATGTCATCGTTGCTATTGTACTATAGTATGACCTTAGCCTAATTTTGTGATCATCTGAAGGTTTTTATATTGTCTTTTCCTCTGTTATGTGCCTAGGTTATTGAGAGTGACACTTTCACTTTTACAAAACGATGTTGCCCAAAGCTCTAAAAGAAAGAACACAAAGCTCTATATGACTATTTGTCTCAGGTGAAATCCAAAATACAAACTCATGTACTATTTTCTCTGTTCCATGAATGGAGACAGGGACCATTGATCACCCTTGAAATGTCTTCCAAGGAACCAATCTGAAAAGCATTCACATCATGCGGAGTCTTCAACCACAGAGGTGTTTAACAATTTAACAGATTACCTTTTCCTGTATCTCATGGAGCTCCAGGAAAGCTACTGGGTGTTCTTCAGTGTGCTGCACTGTGTGCGATTCTACAGTTATCATTAAACTCTCAACACAGTATGTATCTATGATTGTTTCGTGTGTTTATTATCATTGGAAAGACTGCAACTCATATTTCTTAGCACTATAGATTTCTCCTCAATGAAGGATAAAGCTAAAAGATTGAGGGAAAGCAGAAAGCATTCAAGATGGCTTCTATCCACATAAGTACCCAACAGCCTTGGCTCTGGGTTACACAGATGAGCTGATCTCTCAGGGATACAGCTACAACATTCTGATTCTCTGCTCATTCCGTACCAGTGCGTCTCCCTCATGATGTATCACAGACCTTGTGATTTTTGAGTAAAGACTGTAAAGTAGATGTTAACACAGTGGCAACTTTACATGTTCACCGCATGCTGAATCTCCTTCAAGTCACTGCTTAGCTCTAGGGTCTTGGGTTCCTCTATGAATGATCCCTACGCCACAAGTGCGGAGGCCATGCTCTGGGGATTTTTTCTGCCCAGGGACACCCATTCCCAACTCCTGTGCCCAGCCCCATCTTACTGAGTGTCAGTGCGGAAGAGGAACTCGACTTGGGCTCCCTGTGTGTTCTGCAGCAGGAACACACGGAAGAGGTTCTTGTTAGCCCCATGCAGCTTCATTTCACACTTCTCTCCTCGAATGGAGGAGAACGGAGCATGGTCAAATACCAGGAACCGGTTGCCCCTACAAAATGTTAAATCTTTTAAGTCTGATTCTATAGTTTGTACTTCACCCTGACCCTCATAGTCTTAGACTCAAACTCTCTGCTCTTAATTTCTACAGACTGTATTCATATAAAATCCACACAAGGGCTTCAACCTGCTCTCAATACAACAATCCCAGTGTCTCAAACAACCATTTACAGCAGTTAGTGATATTCACCACTTTAAGGAGCTGAAGAGAGAAGAACCAATGTTAACTTTCTAAGCTCCGAAGAACCAGAGTTTAAACTCTGAAATTAGCCAAGTGGTTGTATTGGCTAATATGCTGGGCATGACTTAAAGAACAGATAAACTTATTTAAGATGGTGTTTCTTTGCTCTGGTTTACTCATGTCTATACCATGGGCCAGGTTCGTTTCTGTGACTTCATGATGTAATTTGGTATCATTAATCCCCCCCCACACACACACTTCTGTTCTCTAAGCTATGACTCATGACTCAGACTGTGGGTTGTCTAACTGAGGAGGGATCCATTAGTAGTAGTGTCCCTCTAGCCCTATCCCATTCTTTTGTATGCCCTGGCCTCCCATCCCAGCCACTGACTCTCGGGGTCGGGACAGCAGCAGACAGTCATTGAAGAGATGCAGGTGGACTGGACGAGTGGTCAGTTTCCTCCTCAGCCCTGGGGAGGTACTGAACTCAAGGGCCGTCAGCTCCCCACTCTTCACCAGCCATCGAGATTGGGAAATCAGCGGAAAAATCTATGGGTGGGGAGGAGAGAAAAGGCAGGTCATGAGCTTCCTCTCAGTTCTGCCTACCTACCAAACACCAATTCCAGATCTTCCCTCTTACTCTTAACCAACCCATCCAGATTCTGTGTCCCTTGGGGCCCTCTAACTACACTGCACTGGTGTGTGAATCCCGTGATTCTGATCGAATGGGGATGATGTGGGAGCAGATGTCTGTGTGCCCAAGGAGAAGATGTTAATAAACAGGCAGGGCACAACACCGCATCATTAAAGTCAAAGGATCAGGGGCAGTTATGTTATCTGCTCTTTCTTTGATGATGGCATGAGCCAAGATGCGCAGGCAGAATCGAGCACGGAGCTGAGGGTAAGGAGATCAAGGTGGGTCTGCTGGGAACTGGGGCCTGGGTAGAGTCCTGGTTGAACTTAGAGAAGGACTACCCTTCCCTTCTCGGGAAAAGATGGTATCTGTGATGCACTGGAATTTCAATGCTGGAAATCCATTTTATATTTGTTTGGAAAAGAGGTTCTGAGGCTTTGACATATTGCTTTGAGTAGGTTAAAAGTGATCTGATAAAATAAGTGAGTCAAGCATTATTCAGCCCTAAATTCTTATATAGCCTTATTCTGGGAAATTCCTTCTGTCCATTTACTGACTGTTCCTCCTCCTCCAGGAACTACCGTCACTCCCCCTTTTCTCATAATCTTGGCAGTTTCCTTATGTACATTCAGATATATCTATTGATTTACATCCTCCAAAGGTAATAAATCCACACATAGTTCTATGCCTCCACCTATTAACAAGGCTTGTAAACTAAAAAGATCATTTGCATATTCCAGAAATGAAGAGAAGGGCAGCTGGAGGCTGGAGATGATGAAAACAAGAAGACTGTCAGGGGATGGTGTGGAGGACAGGCTAGAGAGACTCATAGGAGGGAGGTGTGCCAGGGACAGCTCACTTTGCACTCAAACTCAATCTTCTGGCTCAGGTAGATAAGCTCCTCTGTCCGCCGCATCCTCTGCACATTGCTGTTGCAGTCTCGGATCAGCTGAGAAGAGATCAGGGGAAGGAAAGGGAAGATCATTGTGTTAGGGTCTTGAGCTTTAAGGCCCATGAAGGCCATCTGGAAAGATGCCTGCAAACTTCGGTCTTTTCTAACAAGCTGGAGGAAACAGCATCAAAGTCATGTTTTAGGTTGCTGAAATTCTCTACCTGATATGAGGGTGCACACTGGGATAAGGGACTGTGGTATTGGGAACATCGTTGCTAGATACGGAATGTGAAGAAATCAATACAGTACATGCAAAGAGGTTGGCTCTCCTCTTAATCTGGTCCCATGTCTGATACTTTCTTCAGTCATGAGTACCAGGAGAAGGGGAAGACTTATCCCTAAATGAGTTTTATTGGTTATTGGATGTGATGACCGCCTACCTTCTCCAAGGCATGGTGTGCCTTTGTGGCCTCTGCCTCTTCTGAGGAGCCAGGCTGGGTTCTCTTCAGAATGTTCTGTAGAACAAATAGTGGACAAGAGCCAGATGTGAGGAAGGATGGCTAAACAGGAAGAGATAACTGGGGAATATTTGATGCAGAAGTCAGGGACACAGTTTCCACGAGAGAAAGATGTCGGCAGGTGGGAAACAGCGCACATCCTCCACATGATGTGGACACTTCATAAAGAATGGATGATCTTTTGCCTCCAAACTTTCCAAGATCATGTCTTTGAGTCAAGGAAATTGGACCAGAGAAGTATCTGCCGTACCTGAAGCAGCAGCTTGAGACGGGTGATCCGCTGGAAAGGCAGTATCAGAAATGACTTGAGGGACAGGCGCTGGCAGATGGGGTCGCTCTCAAGCTTCTCCAAGACCTCTCGGAAACTGCTGTTGCTATTCCTAGATGGAGCAGGAAGACTCAGGGGCGGAGAAGATGGAGAGTAATGGGGCTCAGTGAAGGCACTGGGAATGGAAGTTCCCTGCAGGACCTGGGACTGGGAAGGGATGGTGAGAGCCCATGCACAGGGTTCAGATAGGACTGCAGAGAAAACCTGGTATGTTGAATGCTCTGAGACATCAGCTGGCATAGTGGGCAAAAGAACAAGCACTCTAGGGAGCACTCTGGGCTGGGGATGGAGTCAAGGTCATGACAAAGTCCTTAAAGGAAAGATAGGAGTCATTCTCACATTAGGCTTTGGAAGGTGCGCTCCTGATAGGTCTGGTTGGTGACATAAGGCAGGTAGACTCGGCGGAAGTCAGGGGCATGATTCAAGACAACATCACACACTTGGAAGGAGAAGATGTTGTTCTCGAAGTTTTCTTCTAGGTCGGAAAGGAACCTGCACAGTATTTAAACAGTCTCATGAGGTCCCGGGGCCCCAGCTTAGCATGCTTCAGCCCTGTATATTCTGAGCGTGAAACTTCTGTTTCCATCAGTCACTAACTTCCACTGACTCTCCTTAATTCTCTGTCCTTGCTATGCAGTACCTCCTCCCCAAGGTTGTTACTAGCTTAATCCTGATTTAATTAAAATAGAATTCAAATATTCTATTTTTCTTCTTTCTGGTTTGCCAATCTTTCAGTGATTTTTATATCTTGTGTCCACTACAGTGCACGCACAGAATGTATGGAAAACATCAATGCAGAAAGCACTTCTCATTCTCTATTAAAAGACTTGTGAACCCTCACACTCTTTCCTCTTCTTGGTTCTTCCTATCTACCTTCCTTGAAGCGAGCCCAGGACCACTCTTGTCCAGACTCTGACAAAGAGAAGGTTTCTATGAGGAAGAAAAGAAGTCAACAATCCAGTGGCTAAGAAGAGCAAAGTTGAGAGAATGGAGTTTGGAAGAAGTCTCACGTGGTGCTGACATCTCGCACATCCTGTAGACGAGAGAAGAGCCACTGGTGATCCTGGGTGGACAGGGAGGCCCGGAGTTGGGCTGAACGTTGGAAATGATCCACAGCTATGTTTAGACTGCGAAGGTAGGATGCCTCCGACACAATCAGCTCAAACTTGGCCTAGAGGGTTGCATAAGAGGAAGATTAATGAATACTTATGAACTCTCTAGTAGATACCAGTTGTTGAACAACGTTTTAGGGTCAAGCACTGAATTAGGTACATCATCACTCAGAGTCACGAAACATAACTTAGCCTAGCAGGGATGTGAAGAGATTCAATCTAGGGGCTGAACAATATGTGTGAGTTGCTACCTTTTCCAGAAACTTAAAGATATATTCATACACATATACAGATAACTCTGTGATATCACAGTTATGTTAATTTACTACATCAAAGTAATCATTTTACCAATAAAATATAAAAAAGTTGAGTATTTCTGGAACGTTTACTAAATAAACAAAAGAAAAGAAAGGAAAAGAAAAGAAAAGAGGAAAATAAAGCCAGAGGGACAAGTAGGAATGAGGCATGAGGGCTGGTGGGTTATGTAAACAGTACAGCACAATATGAGCTTAATGAGACGTGAAAGGGTCAGGCAGTGGTGGCACATGCCTTTAATCCCAGCACTTGGGAGGCAGAGACAGGCAGATCTCTGTGAGTTCGAGGCCAGCCTGGTCTACAAAGTGAGTTCCAGGACAGCCATGACTGTTTCATGGTTTCTCTAAATCCTGCCTCGAAAACCAAAAACATACAAAGAGTTGTGAAAGGGAAAATTCTCTAAGTACAGGAATTAGCTCGGTAGTTTAGTATTCTTTTGAATGACAGCGTCTTTTAGCAAAGTGTGGAAAAGTCTAGAAGAGGAAGGAGCAATGGTGGGAAATGGTAGCATGTCTAGATGGGAGATGAAGACTCCCATCATAGGCCTGGGAGAAGTAGACTGATCTAAGCACCAAGCAGGGAGGATTGGAAGACTTTGCTTATTTGCTGGAAGTGGGGCACACAGAGGAGGAGCCAAAGCCAACACCTTTCTCTTCAGTTGGGTAGTGGTTGGATGATGGAATTGCTGATGAAGCCATAGTGCTCTGAAGGAAATGACTTAGGGAGGAAGGTGACAAGCTCAGTTTGAGGTCTGAGGAGAAATGGAAAGATGTGAGAAAAGGTATGTGAGAAAAGCTTTAGTTTAAAAGGGAACCAAACACTTAAGAATGTGTGTGGATATCAAAATATAGACTCACTGACCTTTATTTGTGGCTAGAAACCAATTATGAGTGAGTACATCCCTTGTTCATCTTTTTGGGTCTGGGTTAGTATCACTCAGGATAGTATTTTCTATTTCCATCCATTTGCATGCAAAATTTGAGAAGTCATTGTTTTTTACCGCTGAGTAGTACTCTAATGTGTATATATTC
>NC_022036.1:4022667-4040605 GCF_000317375.1 Microtus ochrogaster
CAATGACACAGGCATGACCAGTGGGCTCTCCAAGTGGGGCTTCAGTAAGAACACTTGGCGAGAAGAGAAAGACAGGCATCCCTTGCTGGTGTCAGATAGCCAACCACACAGGACCTTTCTATATATCCCAAACAATGACATTGCACATTTATCCTCTACAGAGCAGTCAAAGATCATATGCCCTAAGGTGGCTCATTTAAGCTTCTGAAACTTAGAATTGTGTTTTTGTCTTGTCCTTTTATATAGATATAGTGACCCCCCCCCCACACACACACACATGATTGTTAGAAGGAGTGGAATCCATGAAGGAACTTTTCAGCCCCCAAGATGTTGTTTCATGAAATGAACGTGTATGTATACGGTTCTGATGCAGAGGTCTCTCGGGTCACAAAGTCAAGAAGAAGAATGAGTGAAGGCTGGAGTCTAAACCCTCGGGACTTCCTAGCTTACTGAAGACTCAGGGAGAGGGAGTGAGCATTCATTTCATCTTCCCATTATTTGATGGGAGGAAATAAGTACAGGACAGGTTAGCGATTTTTCTCAATATATGCATTTTAAAACTTGCAGTGAAATGATCCAGCTTGTCTGCGGTTATCACTCTTGTACATGAAGCAGGTCTGCATCATCAAAATTCAAATAGCCATATTTTCTGACTAATTATTCTGTAGTAACCATTTACCTCTTTTTTTTTTTCCTGCCAGTAACTCTGTGTCTTTTTTTTACAAATGGGAAACAATAATTAGAGAGAGCGAGTGATTTGGCCAAATTCAAGCAACCTGTATGAGTGAAGGCTGCATGTCTGGATCAACTGTTGTTGAACCTAACTACTCAGTCCTCTATCCCATGGTGCCCTACTTTCTCCCTGGGAAGAAAGGTTCTACTCCGATTTCAGACAGATCTGAAAGCAGAAACTGCGTATGGAGAGCTTAGTAGTGGTCACAGCTTAGAACCAGATAAGTGTTGTCTCCTACCGTCTTGCTGTTGGGAGTGATGACAAGCAGGGACATATTAAAGCCTTAGTGAGATCTAAGAACCAAAGGACAACTTCTGGCCGTCCTCTTCAAAGGAGCCAGCAGGAAGACTATGTGGCTTGTCTGAAACCCTTGTGGAAGCGGAGAGATTAGCTCATCATGAAGCAGTGGTGAAGAAGTTACATTCACGTCTCTGCCAACGGATGTAGAGGTATGGTCACTCTGTATGACCCTAGCCACTACAGGTAGGAACAGATGGCACATGATGAATATGGGAAGTGGGGAAAGTGCCCAGATTCTGAGAGCAGTTCACATTCTTCAGCATGGCAGTGAGCAGTCACTGTATATACAGGGGAGCATGGGGCAGGGATGGCCTGCTCTTGGTGGCAGAGGTGAGGAGATAAAACATTAGCAAATATGACTTTGTTCCCCCTTCTCTGCCCTGCCCTGGGTGGTACCTCTTGCAGTTTTTGATCTTCATGTGTCATGGACAGTAGCACGGTACTGTTGCGCACCACAGGGATCTCCTGCCAGAGGGAGCCACTGGAGGCCATGGAAAGGCGCTGGAGGTAGGAGTCCGAAGGCACCGTTGCCTTTCGGCGATGCCGAGGGGAAGAGATTCCAGGTCCCTCGGCCAGGCTATCCAGCCGCTGCTGGCTCTGGATCTCCTTGTTCAGAACAACATCACTGTACTCCTGATAGAGCAGCTGGGCTGTGGGTGAGGATTCATGGAAGGAGAAAATCCTGAGAAAATGAAGTGAGTGGAAGCCCGCAGCCAGAAATTGCCATCTACGGCTGGCCTCGGGCAACCCTTTCTTCTGGACACCACCACTCGATTGCTGACCGTCATGATCCCTCACCCACTTTAGGCAGAGAGCACACCTGAACCTAGAGACCTGTTTTAAGATACTCACAGGAGATGATGAGCTTGGAGCAACGTCTTGAAAAGCCCATCCCCTCCTTTGGTTTCTTCTCCCTGTGGAGGAGGCACGGTTTGGGGTGCTTGTTGACCATGAGACAGAAGACCCCTTAAGTGACTTTAGATGAAGAAATCCCTATCCCTCCACATACATGCTGGGATATCAGGACCGAAGGAACAGTGGCTTCAACCTGTCCCCATCATGGATTTTTCTATTCAACTCCTCTCCCTTATCTCAAAGTCCAGAGAAGATCCTGCGATCTTGGGGAAAACTTATAAATCCTGTGGGGCATGTCCAATGATAACCCCAGATATTATGTGGAAGGAGACTGTTTATAGTCATATGCCTGAGGAGAACAGCTGACTCAGACACAGTGGGCAGAGCTGGTTAGCTCCAAACACCTCCTTTCCTGGCAGGCCTGGTGCCTTTCTCTTCCTCTCCTTACTTTCTGAAGACAGAGGCACCAGACATTCTGGATCCCAGTATCCTTATCCAATGAAGACCTACTAAGGAAATCCTAGTGTCATAAATGAAGACCATACAGTTGAGTTTGTGAGGAGCCAGAGAAACTCACCGGAAAACAACAGAGTCTGAAGAGCCAGGAGGTCTTCCCATGCCTGAGTTTCTTAAATCTGGAAAGGGAAACAGGTGACATAACAGGGCCATTTAGAGAGAGTGAAAGGGTGAGCAGGAGTCACAGGTGAGCAGAGGGAAGACAGTTCTAGCAGAACCTGGGAGAGAAGACAACACTCAAGCCAGAGAGAGGTATTCCAGAGTCCCGAGCCCTGTGTCCCTGGCCCTCTGGTTGGGATGGAAGACAGATATCAGCTGTGCCCCCCAGCCTTCAGGCAAGATGGAGAATACACCAAGAAAGGGTGCCTTATGTTCATCAAGGCAGAGAGCAAGAAGACATAGCCATGGAGGGAGTCCAGGCAACTTCAGGAAGAAGTGGACTCCTGGGCAAGCTAGTGATGGAAAGACAGAAAGAACACCGCAGTGGGATCACGGGGCTATGAGTTTGAGTTTCTGAGTTGATGGTAAATGTGTAGCCGAGTGAGGCTGCAGCGAGGACAGTATTTGTCCTGGAAATGGACAAACTAGAAGAAAACCTTCGCCTAACAGATTTTTCTGCACTCTCTGCATCCCACTTACCTGAAGCACTCTCAGGCAAAAGAGAAGGTCTCCGCAGCCCTTGCCGGTTCCAGCTCTTGTGCTTGCTGGATGCCTGGCCGACAGCCAGTTCACTGCTACCCTCTGTCCTCGCTGGGTCCTGCCTGTCGGGACAGCTGGATGTCTTCTCCAGTTGGTGGTGGATGGGTTTTTCTGACTGTTTTCTTGATCCCAAAGATGACCTCCGTGTGTGTGTGTCGTATCTCTCCTGAGGGCCTGATCTTCTAAACGATCCTCTCACTGGAAACTCAGACTCTTCAGTGAGCCCTAACTCATCCTTACTGGTAGGTCTCTGAAATTCTGGGATCCAGGGAGTGGTAGGGGAAGAGGGACTTAGAAGGTTTGTCATGTTGCTGAAAGCTAGGCCAGGTGACATTTCACTGTTACCCCTACTGGTGGCAGCCAAAGAGTCTGTTGATCTGCCTGTGGCTGGGGGCCAGGAGGTCCGTCCAACAGAGAGAGTAGAGGCTGTCCAGTCTTGGCCAGTGGGCCTTGGTTTCGCTTGACCCCCTGAATGTCTAACTGCCCCCTGGATACTCCTGCTTCTTTCCCTGGACTTGGGGGGTAAGGGGGGTGGCTCAGAGGGAGGAACTGGAACTGGGGGTAGAGGCCTGTACTTCTTTGGTACACTAGAGGGAGAGTCTGAAGAATGGCAGAGCTCAGGGGCATCGGGTGTTGGGGGTAATGGTTTGTTGTATCTCAGCCTCGGGGGGATGGAGGTCTGAGCTCGGTGGGGGTCTTCTGGGGTGGATGGCAGAGGGCGATGCTGCCTTGCCACAACAGAGTCAGGAACTAGGGGAAATGGGCCTTTAGGAGATCCATGTAGCCCCGAACTTAGGGCCAAGGGAGGAGGATGACTATGTCGCTTCAGGGTGGGGGTTACAGCATGAAGATGGCGGTCTCTCTCCATGATGGAACTGTAGCTATGTCTCTTTTCTGGGGGAGGAGGGGGCAAAGTTTCATGTATTCTCATATCCATGGAGACAGTGGATGGTGAAGAAGCAGGCACAGGAGAGCCTGTGGCAAGGGCTGAGCTCTGTGGGGAGCTCCACGGCTGACTGCCATAAAGATCGCTGGGTCCCTCTGGATTTGAAGCAAATTCTCTGGAGTCCTGTCTCACAGGAAAAAAAGCAGTAGAGGAATCTGAAAAGATGATACCGTCCCTGCTTCTTCTGTCTCTCCTTGGGATCAGAGAGCCATAGATGGCAGGTTTGGGGGGCCTCTGTGGCAGTTCCGAATGAGAAAAAGAAGAAGACATTCCCACAGAGTCTGGAGTCTGTTCGGTCCTGTGAAAGCCTGGGAACGAGTTACTTCTTAGATGTTGGGTGGCTCCAGTGTAGCTGCAGAGAGGGCTATGATGGTTGGCCTTGCCAGAGGTGGCACATGGGTCCTTAGTAGTTTTTACAGGTAACGGAGGAGTCTCAAATGCCCCACAATGAGGTGAAGTGTCAGTGGAGAGACAGGCTGCTAGGGTGTCCTTCCCAGGAAGGACCTGAGTGTTAACAGGTGACAAGGAGGCAGCGAGGGGGAAGACTTCAGTGGAACTGAAAGGGGCTGAATCCGGTGTCCTAGGAGTCACAGATACACTGGCAGAGACAACCTCAGTCCCCTGGATGGATACTCCCTCCTTCCTTAGCCTGACTCCTTCTTGCTGGCTGTTGTGAGTCCTATCTTCAAGGGGTTCTTCAGTAGCAAAAGAAGCAGATGGAGAAATGGGTTGGTGAGACCATTCTATTGTCTCCAGTGCAGGAGTCAGAGCTTGGGGTATCAGTTCCTTAGAAACAGGATGCCTCTGAACCCCAGGACTATCAACGCAAGAGAAGCCTGGAAACAATGAACCTGGAGAGAGGCCTTCAGGGGCTACAGGATCCACCAGGGGACAACACTTGTCATCTTCCGTTCTCCTCCCTTCCTCCGCTGCCTGCCCACCCCTGTCCCCATTCCCTTGCTCCCCCTCACCTGAATCTAGGGCCTCCTCCTGCTGCTCCACTGGCATCACTGTTCCTGCCTCACTATGCTCTGCCTGCTTCCCACTTACGTTCTCTGACTGCACTACTAACATCTGCTCCTCTACAAACTGCACATTCGCCCTCCTCTCTTCCACCTCTCTTAATTCCCCGTCCTGTTCCTCCTCCTCTGAATCCCTCTGACCCTGAACCTTCCTGTCCCAGTCCTCTTGACCATACTCACTGTAATCCAGAACCCCCAATTCCTCACTGAACCCCTCACTTTCCCTTTGTGCTCCAAGCATTATATGGTTTTGGTCCTTATCCTGTTTCTGTTCATCCTCATTGCCATTAACCTCCTCTCCCTCCTCTTCCTGCTCCCCCAGAAGACGATCAGAACAAATGTCTTCCCTCAGAGTTCCTGCCTCCTGAATTTCTACTTTTTGTCCTTCCTGTTCCTCCAGTCCCTGGGCCTCCAGAGGTTGGAGGAGGCCTTCTTGCCCTTGCTTTTCTTGTGTGTCCTCCAGCTGCATCTGTTTCCCCTGGCTCAGCAGTTCACTTCCGTCCCCCTCAGACTGGTCAGTTCCCCCAGGGTGCTTTCTGCAGGAAGGCCAAGATCCTCTAGCGTTAGAGGTGTCTGGAGGGGTTTCTTCCTCTTCTTTTGCTGGGCTAATCGACAATGTCAAAGACATGAGTTCGGGCTGCAGCTCTGCTTCCACACTGCTGTCTAGCTGACTGGATTTGTCTAGCCATTCTTCCTGAACACCACAGGCCAAGAGCTCAGGGACAGCTATTGTTCTCGACAGTCGGTCTTTAAGGCTCTGGGATACTGCTTCCTGCAGGTCTGGAGTGTCACAGGCCTCAGCCACAAGGATTTCCTGGTTGCTCTCCACATCTAAAGAAACTTCCTTAAAGAAAAACCCCACACTATCAGGTGTGTGGTTGCTCATGTCCCGTAAATCTTTTGGCTGGTTCATCAAGAGTTTGTGGCCATCCGCCCACTTGTAGGATGGGTCTTGGCCTTCTTGAGCTTCAGGCTCCAGGGAAGGGATCTGACTGCTCCTCATGATAGCTTCAGGGACAGTTTTAAAGTCTTCTATGGCAGGGCTGGGTGCAGATGCTCCATGCTCAGGCTCCTCAGCCTCCATCAGGGCCAGATCCTAAAGAAGAATACAAAACAAAAGTTTGCAGTGCCTCGTCTGTGTCCAAAGGGAGAGATCATGAAGAAGATGAATGGGAAACTGCTTTGGTTTGACTCAGGATCATTCATCAAGACAGGTATTCAATGAAATGAGCACTAGCCTTTATATGTCGTTTAATTTTATTTATTTTTAAATTACGCTATAATTTCTTTTTTCTCTTAAGAAAATTTTTAAACTATTTTTATTTGAACATTAGCTATATGCACATACAGTGCCCACAGAGCCCAAAAGAAGGCACTAGATCTCCTGGAACTGGAGTTATAGGTGATTCTGAGCCATTAATACGTGCGCTAAGAACTGAACTCTGGTCCTCGGAAAGAGTAGTAAGTGTTCTTAACTGTTAAGCATCTCTGTAGTTCTCAAGGGACTTAGAAGGTCTGGGGAGATGGTTCAGTCAGTAAGTGTAATAAAGATTTACCTACAGGGAATGGGAAGATAGCTCAGCTGGCATACCAACATAAGGACCCTAGCATACACATAAAAAT
Organism: Microtus ochrogaster; assembly: GCF_000317375.1. Lineage (NCBI taxonomy): Eukaryota > Metazoa > Chordata > Mammalia > Rodentia > Cricetidae > Microtus > Microtus ochrogaster. The sequence continues at coordinate 4,029,362 of NC_022036.1, forward strand.
GCTGAGAGCAGTAATGTGTGACTATTACCCTAACATGGGGAGGGGTGGGGTGGTCAGGGATAGTGGATCTCCGGAGCTTCTTGGTCAGCCAGTCCACTCAATCAATGAGTACCAGTTCAGTGAGAGCTTCTCTCGGAAGATAAGATGGAGAAGAGCCTTCAAGGAAGGTATGTGGCATCAACTTCAGACCTCCACAACACACACACATACACAAACACATTTACCTAGTGACCCTTTTAAATGTAGGGCAATCGGCAGTGACCAAGACAAAGCTCCTGGTGGATCTTGTAGTCTTGTGGGAAAAAAAAACTGATTACAAACAATTCAATTAGCATTAAAGACCATTGTCAAAGAGTTCCAGGAACTGCCAGTGGTCATTGCCCTCTAAATTCAATCATGCCATTGTCTAGTCCTCCCTGTCAACTCTCTGGACTCTCGGTGTGACTCAGCCTGGAATAACTACCAGCCATGATGGGTGACACACCCTGCATCTAACAGCCCAGAGAAGCAGTGTCAGGAGAGCAACCTTGCTCCAGAGCTGCCACCAAAGGATCAAAGTAGGTCAAGCTACAGTAGCCAACGTGCAACACATGAGTCCTTTCCACAACGTCTGGATTTTATTCATCTTCCTATTTTTATAGTGTCTAGCAGCACTCTATAACTAATGACCAATTTTATTTTCAATTATAGAGACAGCTGCTAGAAAAGGGAAAGATAACTCCCCTTACTCTATTCAACTCGAAAAGCTGTGCTACCTTCATTATGATACTGTCCTTCTCCCTAACACTAGGTTACCTGCCCTCACTATGTCCAACATGGTGACCTTCTACCCTGTCTTCACATTCCAAAAGAAAACCTCATAGTCTATTCTGCAAAAAGTTCAGAAAACAATGGAGAGGTGCCACCTCAATTTATTGCAATTCAAAAGTAGCCTGCATGACCACTTTCCATCCTGCCTGTTTCCTCTACCCTGTCTCCTCCAGGCCTGCATGCCATTCTAACAGTGTCTAAGCACCCTTCAACTTCTATCTCAAATGAGTTCTGCCTGTGTGCTGTTCATAGCCTCACATCCCTCCAGATCCACCCAGTTTCCATAGATGCCATTCTGCCAGTATCCCCCACTTTTGGTGGTGGTTGTGACTCATATCACAAGAACTTTCCTTCTTGGTATTTGTGCCAGCATGCTGTCATGACTTAGGCTTCAGGTTTCTAATTTTTCTAATTCCTCAGATGGGTTAAACGACATTTCTATTTCATGGATTTAAAAATTATAACTCTCCCTTTCACTGAAACTTACACCATTTCAATTGTGTAAGTAAGTGATCTGATTTAACCTCAGTTTCAACAACAACAAGCCATATGAGACAAGCTTTGTTCAATTGCCTACATCCAGCACAACAGCAGGCCCATAGTAAGTGCTCAATAAATATTTTAAACACACACAATAAATCTCTTGTTTCCCTCCTGGTCAAGAGCTTTCATATCATGCTCACACATCTTTGTACCTAGAGCACAGCCTAGTCCCAGACTCCATACACACAGTTCATTTTCCATACAAAATACCACTTGTGGTTTAAATTCTTTGGTATTGTCTAACTAGCCTTGAGAGTAATCCCAAAAATTCAGCAAAGACCATACATCTTGTACAATCTAGCCTCTGCCTTCCTTTTTTTCAGCACCTGCCTCTACCCTCAGCTCTCAACCCCTTTTCTCTCAGCAACAGTCTTCATTCGTTACACTCCTCTGCTGGAATTTGGTCCCAGAACACTCTCTGCTTCTCCTCAAACACTTGGAACTTATCTAGCATTTTGAGCTGCATCATGATCTCCATGAGGGCACATCCTCTACCATGTTAACTGTGCAGGCCCCTCTACCTAAAGCTTTATGGTCCCAGGGAAAGAAGTACAGTAAAAGTATGCTTCATTTTTGCCTTTTTCATGCTTTACTAATTTTTAAGTCAACTGTAGAAATCATTTCATATATTTAAATTTCCTTTTCCTTATATATGAGAAAAATTGCTTCCTTTGCAGTTCTAATTGATGGAGGAAGGTCATTGGTTAATTAAAGAAACTGCTTGCCCTGATAGGTTAGAACATAGGTGGGTGGAGTAAACAGAAGAGAATGCTGGGAAGAAGAGGAAGTGAGCTTAGAGACGCCATGCTCCCCTCTCCGGGCAGACGCGAGAGCTCTGCTCTCTGAGGCAGATGCACGCGATGAAGCAAGCTGCCAGGACAGACATGCTGAATCTTTCCCGGTAAGACTGATGCTACACAGATTATCAGAGATGGGTTGATCAGGATATCAGAATTAGCCTGTAAGGGCTAGAGTTAATGGGCCAAGCAGTGTTTAAAAGAATACAGTGTCCATGTAATTATTTCGGGGCATAAGCGAGCAGGTGGCCGGGGTGCTGGGGACGCAGCCCTGCCGCTCCTTATTACAACATCTAATGAAATTAACCAACACAACACAAAAAAAGCTCGCTATTACCTTTAAAAGTCATAGAAACTGATTCTCAGGCAGTAGTGCTCTGAGAGACTGTGTAGGAAAGAAAGAGAAGGCAGGAAGCTGCAGAGGCCTTTCTAGAAACACAAGACTCTGCTCAGTGTATAGATAGTAAAACTCAGGCACAAGGATTCCATTTCCTAAGCAAATGATACAAATGAACCTGAAATGAAGACTCCTGATGTGCGTCTATTGTAAGCACCCAGTCATCCAGCCACAACACAAGAGAGGACCCTACGAGTTTTTGGGCCCCTCAGTATCCAGCTGTGTACCTTTCTGGTCGACTCCAGGTTTAACGTGGAAACCTACCCATGAAACTGCCTTCTATTGTCATGCAGAATGACTATGTACACGTATACACACCCACACACACACATACATGCACACATACACACACCTACACACATGCACACACACACACACCCCAGTGACTGACCTACCCTTGCAGTCTCTATGCAATAGAATCTGACATAACCAAACAGGCAGGTCCCTAGGCACTTGCAGATGTAGTATGTGACAAGTTCCTGGTCACCACACAGGTGCAGATATTATCTATATAGGGCAAGTTGATATGATTAACATAAATGGGCCTTGGTTGAAGGATTTCTATGTCCTTTTCCAGCTAACTGGCAGTGTGTGAGATGCTCTAACTAGTCCTTACGCATAAAATATACAAATAATATATAATGTGATCTTATTCTCTTAGCCACATGTTAAATAACACATTTGTTCCCTGACACCTTCTGGAACTTGCTCATACCTGCCTCAGAAAACTATGCGGCAAACCTGTTATCTCTCCTCACCAGCATCTGTATCATCCGGTCCCTATCTCCCAACATCATCATATCATAAAAAAAGACTGCCTGGATTTATAGATGAGTTCCTGCCATAGCCACACTTCATCCACATATACTATGTTCTATGTGGATATTTTCAGTTCTGATCCTAAGACTCAATGAATGTCTGTCTCTGAAATCTCACAGCTATGTCTTTATCTTTGTAGAAACATGGTAGTTGCCAGACGCTGGTGGTGTGCACCTTTAATTCTAGTACCCTGGAGGCAGAGGCAAGTAGATCTCTGTGAGTTGGAGGCCAGCCTGGTCTACAGAGCAAGTACTGGGACAGGCAGGACTACAAAGAGAAGCCCTGCCTTGAAAATCCCCCTCCCCCCAAAGAAAAGAAAGAAAAAGAGAAGAAAGAAAAGAAATATGGGACTCACCTATTTATACACCATTCTTCCCAAAGGTAGCACATACCCTCAGTTCCTATAGTTAATTATACCTTAATAACCCTACACAAACAAGCATGACCCGGCTAGAATGTGGAGAAAGCTAAAGGAAATCTGAAAAACATGGTCTTACTCATATAAAGGCATTAGAATTAGAATGGAATTTTTTTTTGAGCTACCCGTTCCGTTAAGAGTTGAAACATCCCCATATCCCTCTCATCTGGGGTGACTAATCACTATTTATCTGCACACAGGCAGAGACAGGGCACAGCGTCCCAGCAACCTGGCTTCTCTCCAGACCAGAGACATTTCGCATCTTCAAGACCCCATGGTGTGGACTTTTTAGGAGGCAAAACTCTGAGTCACCCTATTAACAGTATAGAGCCCAGCAGACCTCCACTGTCTCCCCCAGACACCGTTCCCCAACACCTCAGCTCTTGCCCACGTCTAATCACCAGGTATAAAATGATTTCAAAGATAATTGCACCTGCATTTACAATGGCAGCTACACTTCTGCTTACAGTAGGAAAACAAATCTCCCACCTTCAATCCAAAAGATCATCTCTTATTTTTGCTCATACAGATGGGTAACTTGGTACAGTGTTTGGCATTACCACCCCCAATATTCCAAAGACACCAACATAAGGGTAGTACAACACCATTGCTAAGACCTGTCCGACTGACCCAGTGAAGAATGGAATACACATTTTTTTATCCAGTCTGTAATGTCTTACGCACCATCGATGGCCTCAGAGGGCAGATGGTCTTATGATAACATTCTATGTGGGGATGCTTAAGTCTTCACCACCTGTGGCTGTGGAGCCACCCACTCAGGTAAGGTATGACTTGTTTATTGACATTGTGTCTGTGTGCTTTACAGGCACTCTGAGTGGCCAGCTGACTCTGCCCACACTGCAAGCGTGGAGACCTGTCCATCCCCTGTTTGTTTCTATACCATTCGGTTCAACATACGATCCCAAGAGAGATCCCATTTCTGCCCACAACACAGTAAGTGACTATTCCAGACACCACCAATGACGTCTTCTTGTCTATCCCCCAAAACAGACAAGTGCATAACGTGACCACAGACAACCTCAGACAAATCACATTATGGGCAGCCATACCCTCTAGGGAGCCCTGATTTATCAAAACCCTTTTGCCATATCTGGAATTTCTGTATTCTCTTGAAAAAAATGGATCCATTTACAATCTTTCCGACTTCTTCCTCTTTTACCACAGTCTTAGAATTTACACCTCGGTCCCCTGCCCAGCTCTTCCCCTCTTTCCATCCTCCCCCATGTCCTCTCAATGTTCACTGTTTCAGTCCAAGGCCTGAGGACTGGTTAACAAATGATGACTGTTTTGATAGAGCCTGGAGCTTCCATACCCCAGGTGTAGATAAAGCAGGAAGTCTGGAAGAGGCCACACTGGGGGTTGTTTCTCTGGGACTTGGAGCTTTTGAAGTAAAGCAGGGAGCACAGTGGGGGAGCAAGGGAGGAAGGAAGCTGAAAGGAAAACCACCCTCTTGCCCTCCGCTGTTTGGCGTGCCCTTCCCCCTCAGTCTGACCCAGAGCTGGCCAGAGTTCACTGCTAGGCCGACAGGAGGACAAGACGGTCCTGGGAACCCAAGATCCAGGAGGGGCGGGGGAGGACTGAGACTTGAAAACTGAGGCCCCACGAAGAATTCTCCCAGGCCAGTTCTGCTAAAAGGCGTTTATAAAGATGCTCAGAATTAAGGACTCTGAAAATTGTGGGGGCCCTTGCACCCACAATCTGGCTGGCTGCACTACACAGCTCTCTTACACATTTCAGAGAACTTTGTTGTACTGAGGCCAACAAGAAGCTCCCTATAAACAGGTAAATAGGGGAGAGGCGACACAGAACAAGGATCTTTGTTACAGATCTCAGAGCCTCGGAGAGAGGTGTGTACACAGTCACAAGTGAGTATGCATGGAAATGCCGTGAAGATAACGAAGTAAGGCCCAGGCCAGGTTACAAAAAAAAGAGAGAGACAATAACACTCCCAGGTAAGGGACAGTCTAGAAATCGAAACTCAAGAATTCCTCATCATAGGAGTTCGCCTTCCCCAGGCCCCCGACTTTGTGGGTTGAAAAAAAAGTTCGGATTATTGGCCGGGGAACATCGCGGGGCAGGGTGCCCATTTCCAAGGCGCAGTCCTGGCTGGAAAGCAAACTTTTTCCAGAGGCCATTCCTTCCTGCTCCCTTCCTCTTCCCCACCAGGTACTCAGCCCCTCACTCGGAGCCCGGCCCACTGGCCCAGCCCCCCATTTCCGGAGCCTGCGCCCCGGGACCTGGCAGGGACTGGTCCCAGGGGAGGCCTAGTTCTCACTTCTTTCCCGCCCCTGGCTTAGGACCGCGGGGCTCCAAGGCTACCTGGAGCCAGGGGCTGCGAAGAGAAGAGGACACCCACCTGGTCGGAGTCACATGCTGCCTCGGGCCGGCCCGAGAGTCCCCTCCAGGTCCCGGCGCCCGCCGCGGTCCCCAGCCAGGCCAGGCCGCCCCGGCGCCCCACCCGCGGCCCGCCCCTGCCGCCGGACGGGAGGGAGGGACCGGCTTCTCCTAAGGAAGTTTCAGGTGAGGAAACAGGGACACACCTTCCCGGGGGAGGGGCAGCCCCGAGCAGAGCTGGGAAGTGCGGGCTCTGCCAGGCTAGGGCGTAGCGATAGCACCCGCAGGCCGCAGCCGTCCAGGGCCGGAGCCCCGGCTGCAGCCACTCGGGGAGGCGCATCAGGGACCCGGACACGGGGCTCTCCGGTGTCCCGTGTGCCCCTGGACGCCCCTGCATGTCTCTTCCTCCGCGGGTCCTCTTCAGGACTCCATCTGAGTCTCATCGGACCAGGCTGACTTTCTGTCCCTGGAGTTTGCCTTTGGCTTGCTGCTGATGTTTCGGGACATCTGAGATTTGTGATTGTCCATGTGTGTCTTTACCTTCAGGATGTAATGCACTTTTCTCTTTCTTGGTGTTTGGCATAAGATAAAGGGTGTCTCTTGCCAAATTCTTCTGTCTCTGTCTCTGTGCCTCTCTATCTCTTTTGCTCCCTCTCTGCCCCTCTCTCTTCCAACCATTGTCCCTCCCTCCATTCATTGGGTGCCTGTGAAACACGCTTTTGTCTTTTCTGTAGATATCCTCTGTTTGCATCCATATTCTTAAGTTCATTTGACGAACCTATATCCAGTTTATGATCTTTCTGTGTTCTTTCCAGCATTCTGAGAGTGTATTTGTTTATGATTAATTCCTAAACCTATGGTCTTTGGTCTGTACACACACACACATACACACACACACACACACACACACACACACACACACACACTTCCTTATCTAAGGACAGGGACTTTGGATGTTGTAAGCATAGGTAGGCTTTCTACCCAAAACCATTCATTACTCTGGGAGGTTCCAAAGTAACATGTGTCCCGGAGAATCTTAACAGGCTCTTTGGCTATTTTGCTTTCAGGAACACTATGACCCACAACGCCAAACAGCTTCGGGTAGTCGGTTCCCTGATCACTGGTCAGCCGGTTGCTCCACGGATCCTGGCAGAAAGAAGCTAAGCAGTTGTGTGGAAGACCCTGTGGAATAAAACTTGACTGAGGAAAATTAGCCTCCTTTCTGATAGTCCTGAAGCAATGCTGTGTTCAAAAAAATGTCCTAGTTCTGCCATGCTCCTTTGAAGGATAAAATTTTAAACAGTTTAGCTGGCTTTGACACACTCTCAATTGTCATGAAGTATACAGGAAGTAACAGGAAATGCCAAGACTAGGATTCAGCCATATAAGGGCAGGCCAGCATGCTTCATAAACCCAGCCAAGGCGTAAGAACAGGAGTGAAGCAAGTCAGAAAATTAAAGCTGGTTGAAAAGTTTAAACTCCTAGACTGGGAGAGAGAACTCTAGCAGTCTGAAGGTCCTGACCTCTCATTGGTCAACAGGTTTTGTCAAATGCAGTTTAGGATCAGCCACTGTGGACAGGGAGGGGGATGGCATGCATTTTGTTGCCCTTGGCTCATGTTCCCTGTTTTCTCTCCCTCTGGGTACCACACAGGAACCTCCTCCTGTTTGCTGATTCTGAGCTGGCAGTATTTTTGTTCTGTAAATGTCTACCCATGTTTCTCTGCTCTGCGACTCCTTTACCAAGTTAAACCGGAGGATGAATGCTGACCTGGCTTTCCCTCTGGTAGTACGGTGTAGAAAAGTTGAACCGGCCCCTTAGGAACTTTTCTTCTCTTCCTGAGCCAGCCCCTATCTTCAGGGTACCCTGATTACAAGACCAGTTTAGCCCTCCTCACCGTGCAGACTGAGTTTCATAATTTATGTTTTTCTTTTGCCTTTCTTGGTGCCAAGAATTTGGAGTGAGGGTTGTCATCCTGTCCTGAAATAAAGAGATGCTTTGGGGGACTCATATTCCCTCTAAAATTCTTAGATTAGAGAGAGAATGATCAGTGGCAAGAAGGTGGGGTCTAGGTTCAGACTTTTCCTCTGCCACTTATTTAACAAGAACATGTGGGGATGTTAACTTTCTGGTACTCACTTCAATGTTTCTATGCATTGTTTCTTGCTGTCATTAACAACAGCACCTCACTGGGTTGCTGTGCCAACTCAAGAAGGGATAAAGAGAAATCACTTTCACAAGCACGCTGTATGGGAAGGTGCTGGATATGGGTTATTTTCCTTCTCTAATTTCTAAGAGGCCCTGACGGTTATGCATATGAAATGAATTTATAATAACAAGATGAGAGGAAAATGGGTTCAGAATAAAGTTATTTTTAGATGAGAGCTGTATTTGGTACAGAAGAATAAACACAGGCTCTGGAGTTGGAGGTCAGTGCAGTCAGAGAAAGTGCTCTGAGATCCAGCTAGGAGTGAGGCTAGGAACAAGGAACTTCCTTATGGAGTTCTAGATAGGAAGGCTAAATTGTTTTGCAGTAGGAATGCACTAGCCTTAACCCTGAAGGTGCCATCATTTTGAAGACATTCACCTGGTTTTCCCTGCTCTCAGGAGGGCGGCTCTGTTCCCTGCCCGTCCTATGCTAGCTCTTTGAATGCTGCTCCTACACTCCTGCCACTGCTTTTTGCCTGTTCATGTAGCCCACCTTTAAATACCTTGGACTATAATTTGAGAGAACTTAATAGCACACTTATTAACATGGGTGACATGTGATCCCTTCATCTCTGCCCACCCTGGCTTGGCCACTATGGCTCTTAGCTATTTGTTAATAGTTTGATGAACGTATATTTTCTTTTCTGCATTTTGGTTTCTGCTTTTGTTTTCTCAACCTTCCCACACTGGCACGTACTCAACTTAGTGCTAGCCAAGGTATATGTACTAATTAACATCTTCATTTTCCCCATCATCATTTGCTCTGTATATATTCGCAGACACCAGGTATACAAAGGCCAGGCCTCTGTGCTCCTTGGCGCATCAAAGTAAAAGACAACAGACGATGAGAGCCAACTGTGGCAGGTGTTGTGCTTCGAGCATCACAATGAGTGCATAAAGGAAAGCAAACTCCACTGCTGGGAAGAGCAGAGGTGACCTAGCAGGTGACAGTGTTTCACTAGAGGTGTTATAGAAAGCGATTCTTTTTTTTAAATATTTATTTATTTATTATGTATACAATATTCTGTCTGTGTGTATGTCTGCAGGCCAGAAGAGGGCACCAGACCTCTTTACAGATGGTTGTGAGCCACCATGTGGTTGCTGGGAATTGAACTCATGACCTTTGGAAGAGCAGGCATTGCTCTTAACAACTGAGCCATCTCTCCAGCCCCAGAAAGCGATTCTTTTAAAGGAAGATACAGCAAAGGCAGATGAACATGGGGAACAGGACATACTACTGGAGAAGCCTGAGTATCTTCTCATCAGGGAAGTGCATGTAGTGCAGATTTAGCTAGAGGAATGGTGACATAATGGAGGATGTTTGGGAATGGTTGTCAGGCAACCCCATCAAGGAAGGCCTGTGGCCATGCATTCTACTGAGTTTAGATGCTGTTCTCTGGAGATGGGCCTCCGAAGGACTGTGAGCAAGGTCACGAGATGATCAGATTAGAAGTCAAGAAAAATCCACTCTTGTTGGAATGTGGAGAATAGATTGGAGTAGGCACTGAAATGGAGATACAGAGAAGCCCATTTAATGGGTGTGGTGGACCATTTGCCGTGCATTACAGTCTGTAGGTGAAGCAGAGACCCTGAGACAATGCTGGAGGAAGGGCAAGCGAGAGAGGAAATGGAATTAAGAGTCAAAATGACTGCTTCTTGAAGGTAAATAATAAATTCATAAAAAGTTGACTCTGGAGAAAATAAGATAGCTTGCTCACATGTAAATGAATGCGGTAGAATGGCAGACCCCAAGTACATCCACACACTTTCAGCCAGGTATTGTTTTATAAAAGTTGTCAGAAATTGGTTGGGAAAAAAGAGCCTCTTCAGCGTACAATGCTGGGCCAAGTGAATATCCACATGTAGAAGAAGGAAAGTCGGTCTCATTCTCTCACCCTGTACAAAAGTTAATTGAACACTGGATTAAAGACCTTAATGTAAGGCTGAAACTGAATCTTCTAGAAGAAAATAAGGGTGAAGCAAGTGGAGGTGCAGTCAGTGGACTCCAGCAAATGGTTCCGGTAGCATGGGAAATCATTCCGAGAATTTACAAATGAGATTACAAAAGAGTCTTTTTGCTACAAAGGAAACAACCACCAAATCGAAAGAGAACAATAGGATTGGAAAGATACATACAATTGGCCAGTTGTATGTCATACAAAAAATACTGTGAAGATTAAACCCCCAGTACCAAATCATTCAGTTAGCTGAATAGGACATTCTCAAAAGAAGGATTACAAATAGCTGATAAATATTTTAAAAAGTGTTGGACATCCTTCACCCTCAGGGAAATGCTGGTTAAAACTCCTTTGAGATGCCATGTGACTGCAGAATGGCTGTCATCAAGAAGAGACAGCAACAATGCTGGGCACAAATGAGGGAAAAGTAGAAATCTCATATATTGTTGGTAAAACTGCTACAAATATCAGTATGGAGGCTTCTTATAAAACTAAAACTGGCCACCATGTGACCCAGTAGGGCTTCTGGACATACACCTGCAGGTCTGACAGACAATATGCCACAGAGGTGTTTACAGACCCATGTTTTCTGCTACATCCATCACAGTAGCTTAAAAAAATAGAGCTAGCCTAGATGTCCATCCAGAAGTCCATGGATGAGGCTGGAGAGATGACTCAGTCTTTCAGAACACTGGATGCTCTTCCAGAGGGCTTGGGTACAATTCTGGAACTCTAGTGCCAGGGGATTCAGTATCTTCTGGCCTCCAAATGCCCCAAGCTTGCATGTGTTCCTTGACATACATGTATTTTTTAAATGAATATAGAAAAAATATATATATGTATATATACTAGAATTGTATTCAATTATAAAGAAAATGAAATTATGTCATTTTAAGTAAAATGAATGGAACTCTAGTGCCAGGGGATTCAGTATCTTCT
>NC_022036.1:4040936-4059680 GCF_000317375.1 Microtus ochrogaster
GGGAGGGGTAAAAGAAGGCAATGGAATACATGTGGCATGAAAGAAGAAGAGAGGGCAGTGTCTGTGGACAGGGAATCAGCCAGAGAGCGTAGGAATTAGGGAGGACAGAAAAAGAGCAAAGCATAATGGCATATAGGTATGAAAATAGCACATTGGAAGTTTGCCAAAAAAAAAAAAAAAGATTTGTCTCTGAGTATTAGCTCTGCCTGATGCTCCACACACGGGCAGCATGCTGGAGTCGTGCCTTTGCAGTGTCTATCTTCATGACTACACTCTGCTTACACGAAGATGACCCCGTCTGCTGATTACTTTCGATTTTCATTACATGGGCTGTTTTTTTTTTTTTCTCCACGTGGATACTTTGAGTTAGGATTTAGAAGCCACTGACCACAATGATAGACTAACAAGTCTTCCCTGGAGCACAGCTGTACTTACCATTTGTGCCCCAAAGCCAGAGCTTGTTTGCCTGGTGTGTGTTAACACTGTCTGTTATTTTATTTGCTGTTGGTAAAATGGGTAGTACTGTGGTAAGTTATTGAAGAAAATAGTGTGTTCTCTGTAAAAGGCATGTACATACTTGCTCAAATCTTTTACCATTCAGGCATTCTTAGGGATTCCAAGTTAGCTGTGTAGTTATTTTATATATTAAATTTATATATATATTAAACAGGCTAAAATAGACCACCACAAGTTTACATACACACTGGAACTGTGTTAATTTGTGAGTTATTAATAATGTCCACAGCAACTAGGTGTGCAGAGTGCATCAAATTATAGTTTGCAAGATGCCTGTACCCAAGTCCCTTTAATGGGGTTTGTGGGTTATTTTTAAAGCTTGGAATTCATGGAGTTCAAACACACAGAGAAGAAGATAAAAAATATGGTGGATTGTATCTTCTGTTTTAAGAATATTAGGAGAATCAGCAAAGAGACTTTCAAACAGGTTTCCTTTTTTCAGTTGTGGGTATGTGTGTATGCCTACATGAGTATGCGCAGCACCTGCATACAGATAACTGTGGAGGCCAGCAGAGGGCATAGGATTCCCTGGGACTGGAGTTACATGTGGTTGTGAGATGTGTGATGTGTGTACTGAAAACTAAACCAAGCACTCTTAAACACTGAGACTGAGATATCTCTCCAGGCTAAGAGAGACCTCCCTGTCCCTCTCCCCTTACCCCTCTCCCTCTCTCCCTTTTTTGGTTTTTCAAGACAAGGTTTTGCTGTAGCTTTGGAGCCTAGCCTGGAACTAGCTCTTGTAGACCAGGCTGGCCTTGAACTTACAGAGATCTACCTGTCTCTGCCTCCCAAGTGAGGCAGTTAAAGGTGTGCACCACCACCACTAGGCGTAAGACAGACTTTCTTATTCAGAGCCACTAAGTGTGAAGTTTGAATGATATCAAATATCAGACTAACAGTGTGTGTGTGTTCCTGTGGAGGACGTGGGGGTGGGAACAATGACGACAACATGGGGACACAAAGCCATCTTTCAAAAGTTTGATGATAAGTGTCATCACTTACTGGCATGCACTACCGATTGCATTTGTGAAATGAGTTTTGAGGTTATGAAGCCATATGAGATCTTTTGTTTAGGACTTTCCCTGGGTGCTGTGGCATTAGGTGATAGGCCTAGTGCTGGGTCTTAGCTCACCTGGATGAGGATGAGCTGAATCCAAGGAAAGGTAAGTGTGCCACTCTCTCGTTCCCCAGCCTCCCTCAATCCCAAAGTCAGATACAACAGAGAGTCTAGTCAAGCAGGAACTCGTTTATTTTTGCGCAGTAAACATCTTTTAAAGCAAAAAAAAACAAAAACAAAAACAAAAAAAAAAACCCAAAACAACAAACAACGCACAACGCAGGGCCATGGGGAGTGGAAAAGGAGCCAGCCAATCATTTTAAAGGTCGTCCTAACACGCACTCAGGAGCCCTACATTTACTCTTTTGTCCACAAGCTGTTCACGAGCTGACAAAATCTTGCCTGGTTCTGGTGTCCATTCGGGTTTTAGTGTAAACAACTCAGGGTCCATCTGTCTGACTTTCGTTTGACGCTATCTTAGCTGCCCATGTACCCTACAGCCTAGTACCAAGAATTCAATTGCATGGAGCTATGTCTCAGGCTGGCATCTCTTCACATTCTTCAGAGCTAGAATAAAAGACACAGGGCATCTGGAATCTTTAAGAAAGAGTTGTTTGTTTGTTTGGTTGAGTTTTTTGTTTGTTTTGTTTTTCGAGACAAGGTTTCTCTGTATAGCCCTGGTTGTTTTCTGGAACTCTCTTTGTAGACCAGGTTGGCCTTAAACTCAGAGATCCTCTTCTGCCTCTGCTGGGATTAAAGGTGTGCATCACCATTGCCCAGCTAAGAAAGATAGTTTTAACTTGCACTTTCTGGTAGTTTGATGCTTTTTGGAGAGATTGAAAAGTCTGACATGGTATTTTATTTAGAATAGGTATTTTTTTCAGATTCTCAGTTGACCTCTCAGTTTAAAGAAACAATTTAGGAAAAATTAAAGCAATTGATTTTTTTTTCTTTGTAGGCATCAATAGGATGTGTTGCTGGGTTAGACAGAAGGGAGAAAGAAACAGGCAATTTTACCTTAACAATAAGCAAAGTTTTACTACATTTACTGGCTCTGGGAGATAACCAGACTGCTGCTCCTGATGTCTAATAGAAGAAACAGGTGAACAATGGTGCAGTGTATGCATGTGGATTCCATACTGGGGAAGTCAACTAACCAAGGGAGAAATATTTGGAAAAACTCTGCATTTATACTGAACATACCCAGATTTTTTTCTCATCAATATTACCTAAACAATGCAATGTGATAGCTCTGTGTCTAATGCTTACACAATGCTTGGTAGTAGAGGTGATTTAGAGATGGTTTCAAGTGTTTTAAGGGGTATGCATAGACTGCTTTCAAAACCAACACTGTTTTATATAAAATTCTTGAGCATCTGCAGATGTTGTTTTTCCACGAGTGCTCCTGGAACCCATTCCCACATCCCCCTCAGATACAATGTATTTTTGTGGCAGAGGTGTGTGCAGAGCATCATGAGAATTTAGAGGAGGTATAGAGCTCTTGACCTCTGAGTGACTTTGTTGGCTGTGCTTCAGTTGATAGTGTCTTCCTGTGATAGAGCAAGGAGGGTAAATACATTAACGCCCATGCTCTTCTGGTCTGTGGAGGCTTGTGTTTCTTGAAATGCGTCCTGTGAGAGATGTACATATGTCTTGGTCTGTTTCCTACTGATGAATTATTTGTAAAAAAAAAAAAAAAGGGGATTTTAATTTGCTTTCCAAACCTGGAGGCACCTCCAAGTGCCAGCACCAACAAAGGGCCTCATGGTGCTCACATGCATGGAAAGGGATCCAAACTCAGGTGCCTAGAGAAGACGGAGAATAGAATTTACAGCCTATGTGACAAGCTTTAAATGTATTAGTCTGTGCGGAGGCTGTGTCTCTATGAATCAAAAATCTCTTTGGGCCCCAACTTCCATACTGCTGCACTAAGGAATTAAGGAACTTAAGTGCAGAGATTGTATCCCATATCTTCATATTCCTAGTGTTGGAAAAGAATCATAGTGTAAGTGAACCACTGAATGTTTGTTGAATGAATAATAAATATAAGCTAAAGATGACAAATAGTATATATTAAGATACTTAAAATAACAGGTGCATAGACAAGTAGTCTTTAATACTTTGATACACAAGAGCACCATGTCCACATTCAACAGTTACAGAAAAACAAAGACCAAGTAGGTAGTAGGTAGTCTACTCTTTTACATAATGATCTCCTTGGGTGTGTTTAATTCCCCAAGGTGGTTCACTTAGTCTTAGCTGGCCCCTCTTCCTGGGTTCCTCTAACACTTCTCTTGAACATAGTTCTTTGTTGTTGACAATTGACTTCTACCAGAACGCATCTCTGACTCAACACACAGAAACACAACACACACACATACACACACACATCTTGGGATGCCTCACTGCTACCACAGTGTTCACACTGACAGCTTGATGCACATGTCCTACAGCTCAGGTGCTTCCTGAAGTGCCTATGATTGTTTGGCCTCATGAACTTCTCCTTCCCCTAACAGTGAAGCAAACCTTCATTTAGTTTTATCATCTGGTGATGAGCTTGCTTTGAATCACTAAGAGGAAAAGAAGAATTCGAAGTCCCAGCTACACTTAGGCCTGGAGTTTGCTTGGGTGTAGCCATAGATATTCTTGGTAACTCTAGACAAATACAGAGACAAAACAGAATGGAAAGCTAGGAAGTAAATATGTAATCATCTACTAAAGAGAAGCAGTACTGAGTACAAGGTCCAGGTTTTCTCAGCCTAGGTCCTGCCTTCATTCCAGTCTTCCTCTGAGGCTCTCTTTTCTCTGACTCCACATGCTCTCTGCTCCGGCCGTCTGCTTGCCAAACCATGGACACCTGGCAGTATTTCCACTCCTTGATCTTCCGAGGCACTAATGCTGTTGCTTGATCTGTTCTTTCTGCCTTTTTCTATTTGTCAGGTTTCTAGCCTTTTGCAGGATGAAGTCATGTGTATGTCATCTCTGAAACCTTTCCTGATTTCTTTAAATGTCGTTATGATTAAGATGTATGAACAATGAGCAGTGCTTTAATTAAGGAAGGGGAGGAGAAAGAAATACAGAAAAAAAAGAGGCAGGAGGGTAATAACAGTAAATATGTTTGAAAAAGTCATAAGGGCCGGGTGGTGGTGGCGCACACCTTTAATCCCAGCACTCGGGAGGCAGAGGCAGGCGGATCTCTGTGAGTTCGAGACCAGCCTGGTCTACAAGAGCTAGTGACAGGACAGGCTCCAAAGCTACAGAGAAACCCTGTCTTGAAAAACTAAAAAAAAAAAAATTAAAAAAAGAAAAAGTTATAAGGAATTAAACTATTAACTGTTTACCTAAAATGACTATATTTCATTAAATTAGCATATATAATTTCTGTAAATTAGTGTACACACACAGTTTAGTAAAATTTTTTCATCTGGGCTGACAGTGCTCCTCCTACGAGCCTTAGACTTATCTGTGTTAGTTTGAATAGGAATGGCCCCCATAGACCCCTGTGTTTGAATGCTTGGTCCATAGGGAGTGGCACTATTAGAAGGTGTGGCCTTGTTGGAGGAAGTGTGTCACTGTGGGCACAGGCTTTGAGGCCTAAATGCTCAAGCTATGCCCAGTGTGATATACAGTCTCCTTCTGCTCTCTGCAGACGAAGGTGTAGAACCTTGCCGGTGTGCTACCAGGCTTTCTGCTGTGATGATAATGAACTAAACCTCTGAAACTGTAAGCCAGCCCTACTTAAATAATTTCTTTTATAAGAGTTGACATGATCAGCTGGACACTAGTGATGCACTGTCGGGGTCTAGTGCTAGCACAGACCATAAATTATTTCTCTTGACCAAACCCCAACATAAACTATCTCTCTCTGGATTGGCGTGGAGATGTGGGAATAAAGACACAACTCGCATGGCTTTATAGGAGGGAGATTCTCCATGATCCCTCATGACATCCTGAGTTCACATCCTGAAGAATTCTTCACATATATTCTCCAAACAACCTTATATATCAAAACATAAACTGAAGGGGAAATACATTAGCATTCTGTTTCCTGCGTAACCATGTGAATGTCTTTTAGTCACATCTACATCTACCTATCTGCTCTGTATGCTAACTGTCCCTTAGGCTAGAATTAGCATCTCTATCAGGCATCCCCCAAATTACAAAGAAAGGAGCAAAGAAACATCCTGAGCTTTTGTTAGGTAGTGACACCCTGTCTGGACGGTTACCTGACCACTTCAGGTGGGGAACCATGGCTTTGATAGCCTGACTGCCATACCATATAGAATATGGGCCTACAGTGCACACCTTTAATCCCAGCTCTCAGGAGGCAGAGGCAGGATAAACTCTAAATCTGAGAACAGCCTGATCTACAGAGTGAGTTCCAGGACAGCCAGGGGTACACAGAGAAACACTATCTCAAAAGAGAAAAGAAAAAAAAAAGTTGACATGATCATGGTGTCTCTTCACATCAGTAGAAGCCCTAGACACTATCTAAACAACAAAAAGTCCCTCTTCTGGCCGGGCGGTGGTGGCGCACGCCTTTAATCCCAGCACTCGGGAGGCAGAGGCAGGCGGATCTCTGTGAGTTCGAGACCAGCCTGGCCTACAAGAGCTAGTTCCAGGACAGGCTCCAAAACCACAGAGAAACCCTGTCTCAAAAAACCAAAAAAACAAAAAAAATCCCTCTTCTGAGTTGTTGGTTAGTATTGTCCAAGAGATTCCTCAAACACTAGAAGCTGTTGCTATTGCCCTTAATAGCACCCCACTAGTGGTACAAAGTAAGTCCCTATTGCTGAGGACACCATACTCTTCAGATGTGGACCCAGAGTACCAGAACTGGAACAGTCATGAATGCCTCCTCCTAGATCTCTCATGGACCAGAAATATCATGCAAACTTCCAAAGAAGGGACCCAACCAACAGTCCTAGCCAGATATAGTATCCAAAAGCCACAATGGCCAGTGTGGCATCATAATCCAAGGGTACAGTAATGGCATCCATATCTTGGCAGTAATTAATAGCTCTCTAATTGGGTCTTAAGAGGGAAATCATGCCTGGGACTGGAAACCTAGCCAAACACCCAAGGCTTATCAAGTCTTAGATCTTAAAGGGGAATTTACAACCTCTACTTTATTAAACCAGTATAATCCTTATCTACACTCTAAATATTTATCCTTATGCCCACAGAGAAGTATAGTTCTTACCCCTTATCAAGAGGATGTCTCTTTGTAGCAGAGATCATTATAGAAAAACAGCAGAGGTGTGAAGCCCAATCATTTCTGATACACCACAGCACAATTGCTGTACCGAAGTCCCAGGGAACATTGAAGATGGGGAGGGGGGGGCAAGAAGATTGGAAGAACCAGATGATCAGGAAGGTTGCTATTAGATTGTGTCTCCTAGGATGTCAGATACTACATCCATCATCAACACAGATCCCTAAACATGATCTGAACAAGGACCAGTAGACATGCTAATGTGGAAGGGCGAAAACTCAGGAGGTCAGAAGGCTAGATAAAGAACAATAGGCAACTAAGAAATGCTGAGTACAGAAGTAGTCTTCCACAGGGAAAAGCAAGCCAACTGGTCATCCAATATCAAATGGTTAGGCCTGAAATGTGTGTGTGTGTGTGTGTGTGTGTGTGTGTGTGTGTATTTATATATGTGTGTGTATGCATATATAGATATGCATACATATACATGCAAGTAACATTATATGGACTAAGCAGGGTTTTTTATTCTTAGGAATAAACACACACACACATGCATAACTATATGAAGCAACAACTAAAGAAACAAAGAAAAAGAGGTCATTTAACTGAATTTAAAATAGAACAAGGAATGGGGTTCATGGGAGGATTTAGAGGTAGGAGAGGGAAAGGGGAAATGATATAGTTACAATCTCAAAACCGTATTTTAAAATGTGTAATAATTTTTTTCTCTAACTTCATTACATCGAAGTTCAGTGTGAATTGTCTTTTTTTTCTTTTCTTTTCTTTTTTTATTAAAAATTTCTGCCTCCTCTCCACCTCTCTTTTCCCTCCCCCTCCCCCCACTGCCCACACCCCACTCCCCTCCCCCTCCCTCTCCAGTCCGAAGAGCAGTCAGGGTTCCCTGCCCTGTGGGCAGTCCAAGGTCCTCCCCACTCCATCCAGGTCTAGGAAGGTGATCAAGACAGGGTTTTTGTTGTTGTTGTTTTTGCTTTTTTTTTTTTGTATCCCTCGCTGCTCTGGAACTAACTGTGTAAACCATGCTGGCATCAAACTCACAGAGATCCATCTGCCTCTGTTGACTCTTCCCCTTCCCATCATGAAGGCCCTCTCATGACCTCACCTAAGTCCAGTTATTTCCTCAAAGCTCCACCTAAAGCCTTCACATTGGCTTTAAAACTTCACTTGTGACCGGGTGGAAGTGATGCACACCTTTAGTTCCAACACTCTGGAGGCAGAGGCAGGTGGATTTCTGTGAGTTTGAAACCAGCCTGGTCTTCAGGGCTAGTTCCAGGACAGAGGATTTAGGAAGTGTCTTACATGAACCATTAGTCTGTTTTCATTAATGCAGGCATACACTGATGACATGAAAACAGAAGGAGTCTGTTTAGGAAGGGGAAGGGAAGAAACAGTGTTAACAAGCGGTGAGTATGATCCAAGTCCTTGAAGTTTGGTGCAACTGTCAGGAAACCCATTGCTTTGTAAGATTAACATACAGTGATAAAACCTAAGAGAAAATTGCAGTTTTAGTTAAAGCTTAAAAACCGAAATCCAGACGAGTGAACAACCAGCAGCATGGGATAAGTCTTTTCTGTTCTGCTCACATTCTGCTTCTTTCACTTCTAATCTCTACTGCGTTTGGGGGGCCACTGATCACAAAGGCCGAGGTTTGCTTCTTCTTCTTCTGCTTGCTGTCTACCAAGAGAATCTGTCAGTTTGGTTTCTGTACGAAACAAGCAAATCCTTAGAGCACATATGTTAAGAATATTCAATAAGGAACGACAGCAGTTTTACCCTCAAATCTCTGAGGGAAACTCCAAGCCTAACCATGTTCAGGGCTGAAGACAGTAGAAATCCCACCCGAAGTGAGGCCTTGGATATTAGTGATGTTGAGTCGGACAGCGTGAATATTGACTGACATCGAGCCTTGAAGATGGTGCTTCTATTTTCCCAAGACAGAGGGTTTTAAAGATTGTATTTTAATGATGAATTGGGAGAAATATTAAAGAAACAGAAAGACTAGTACTAGGAAAGTCTCAACGCTCGTATTTTCCATCTAAATTGGAAAGGAGAATTCAGCAGCAAAGTTGTGACGACCTTTCAGAGATATGTTGGAAGAACAGCTGGCCCTCTGTATCTTAAGGCTTATTTGTCTGTTCTGAAGAAACAGATTGCCTTGCTTGCCATTTCCAGAAACACATGGTGTAATAAGTATTTGCAAACCAGGAGTGGTGGCACACGTCTTTAACACCAGGACACAGGAGGTACAAGCGAGCAAATTTCTGTGAGTTTGAGGACAGCCTTATCTACACTATCTTAAAACACAAACAATGAAAAACCCCAAGAATTTTCATACTACACAGTATAATGCATTTACATTGTAGTTAACATCACGGGTAATCTGAAGATGATTTAAAGTACATGAAAGGATGTTTGTAGGTTGTGTGTAACTAGCATAGTACTGTTTTATATAAAGGATTTAAATATCTGAGGAATTTGATATCCAGAGATTCCTGGAATTAATCTGCCAAGGGGACTGTCACATGTGTTGCCAACTCTCAGTTCCTATTTTTATTTTTTCTACTTTCTTATCTTTTATCTTATTGTATGTATATGTGGCTTTGTATACATGTTTATGAGTCATATTTTTTTCTGTAGGAGAAGGACATACATAAAGAAGATGATCACAGCAACAAGTTAGTAGAAGGATAAGGGGAGACTCCAGAGCTTTTATTGTGAAAGCATAATGATAAATGTTATTTTTTACTCACATCGATCCCTTTTTTTCTTCTGTTTGGGATAAGCTGGAAACCTGTATTTTGTCCATCTCACCATATCACTTAAAGAATAAGTTGGGCCCCCTTTCTGTTCCCGCTTCTTGTGGTGGATGTAATGTGGAACACAGGCTGTTAGTTAGATCCTATTTATCTAGCAAATGGAAACAATCCTGGTTTCTGTTCCCACTGCTGTAATCCTGCCTTGCCCCTTTACCAACACAAAATTGACAGCCTTATTCCTTATCACCACAGCCCAGTGGCTATGCCTGCAGGGTCTTCTTTCTCTGCCGCAGCCCCCAGGGGTTATGCCTAGTACAAAACCCCTCTTTCCCACCCTAATTTTCACTCCCACCCCTCTTTACCCCAAACACACACTAGGTTCTTCTGCTACTCATGAGACTGGTCCCAGAATACCCTAGCCCTAGGCCTCTGTGTTGCTTGATCTTTCCTGTCCTGTGAGAGTAGAGAAGATGCAGAAAGAGACTGTCAGTCATAGGCATCGTGTCAACGGTGATGACTGTCAGTCATAGGCATTGTGTCGACGGTGATGACTGTCAGTCATAGGCATCGTGTCAACGGTGATGACTGTCAGTCATAGGCATCGTGTCAACGGTGATAACTGGGCACAAAAGAATAAGACAGAAGAGAGAAGACTAGAGCCAAGAAACAAGACCAGAAAGGATGCTGCCATTTTCTTCAAAAGAAACATTCTCCCTACGATATAAATATTTTTACCTCACTGACTCTCACAAAGAGAGAATTCTAAAGGTACTGATAGAAGCAAGCAATTAAAAACAAATGTAATAACTGTAGAATTAAGGCAGTTCAGTTCTGGTTGTTTAGAGATGATCAAACAGTCCAGAGAGGGTACGATCCATAAGATCACATTCCTAGCCCGAGAAAGTGACCAACTGGGGCTACCATCTTCCCAGTCACCCCAACTATTGCAGATTAAGACAGACGTATTTCTGACTGTGGGCCTTTCTGGTCTCATTACTATGCATAACTTGCTGCTAGGATGCTTGTTGCTCTAGGACATATAATAGATCATTATCACAGGGTCCTTGTCTTAAAAGGACTTGGAACATCACATGGAAACGTTGAAATATTCTAAAGCAACCCTTGATAAACCCAAAGACGGTGAAAACTTTAAAGCCGCAGAACGTCTGAGGAAAGAATGATCAGCGTGGGCTGGGAGAGCGAGGAGAGGCTTTATTAGACGCTCTTGGGCTGTGCTAGGTGGAAAGTGTGGGTGCCTGTGGGGGTTGTGTTTCCATTGCTTACATTTCCAAGAGCACTGCAGCCACTCCTCAGTATGGGGTCCCACCCTGCCTCACGTAGCCCTGACCTGTGACGATTGGGAAAGGAGGGTGCAGAAGCCCAGGATTATGGCAAACATGAAGCCTCCACATTAATTCAGGTATGAATGGGGGTGGTAGAAAGCATTTACCTGGAGCAGTCTTCAGTCTTCAGGCCCAAGTCATCCCTGATCAGGGTACGTTGACCCACTGTGTTTCCTTTGATGGACACAGATTATTGTGTCGTACACAGATGATTGTGTCTTCCGTCTGAACACCACATTCTGAAGGAAATGAGTTTTGTTCTTGGCGGAAGCTCTAGCACCATCTTGTGGAACTACTTCAAAGTGCAAGCCATTTCCTTTGCTAGCCCCTGGGCAGTGAGCAGTACAGGTTGCCTGTAGAATGTTTCGGAAAATCTTCTGTGTTTTTAGGACATGTTTGCGTCAAAGACAGCCTGAAAAGGATTTTGAATTTGCAACTTTCCACTTGGAAATGTAGATTGGTTTATATCATTTCATGAAGAGCTCCCTTGTTGATTTTTCAGCTGAACAGTCGTTTCTTGAATGAGTATAGTACTTCCTGTTGACGATGTTTCCGATAGTGTGATATAAACCAGTGCTTTAATGAGTATACTGCACATCCGTTGGTCTACCTGTAGGATATGTTCCTGGGGGTGGAATTTCTAGGCCAAATCATATGTACGTTTGGAATTGTGGCAGACTATTTTCTGTACAGTTTTACATCAAGTTTTAGCAATGTGTGACCCTCTATAAATCATCACTGACGTGTGTGTGTGTGTGTGTGCGCGCGTGTGTGTAACGTTCATTTGTGCACATGTATGCTTAGCTGCATGTGTATGTGTATTCATATTCATGTGGCCAGAAGCTGACACCAGGTGTCTGTAATTACTGTCCAACATATTTTGTGAGACAAGGTCTCTCACTCAACACGGAACTCGCCCGTTCAGCCAGACGTTAAGCACTAAGGCCCACTTATCTCTGACTTGCCAGTTACCGGGGCTACAGGTGTCTGCTGCTGTGCTCCACTTTGTTTTTTTCTTTTTAATATTTACTTATTTTATGTGCATTGGTGTGTTTGCCTGCATATGTGTCTGTGCGAGGGTGTCAGATCACCTGGAAATGGAGTTACAGACAGTTGTGAGCTACCATCTGGGTACTGGGAATTGAACCCAGGTTCTCTGGAAGAGCAGCCAGTGCTCTTAACTGCTGAGCCATCTCTCCAGCCAGTGCTCCACTTTCTTATGGAAATTTTTAGGGGATCTAATTGAGATTTTCCTGCTTCAAAGGAGCCATCTCCCCAGCCCACCAACTGTACTTTAAAAAAAAAAAAACTTCATTTCTTTGCGGCTGGGATAGATGAAATATATAGTTCAATGTAATTTGCTATTTTAGATTTTACAGTATTCCTCTTATAGATTTCTTCCTGTGAACGCATGAGGCCTGGCTTCCCAAGTCAAGTCTCTTTCTCTAAAACTAATTTAGGAGATTGATGGCTGGTGGTTTATAAATTTAGCTTTTTAAAAATTGCTTTCAAAGTGGACTGGGAGGGCAGTGGCAGTGCATTCCTTTAATCCAAGCATTTGGGAGGAAGAGGCAGGCAGATCTCTGTGAGTTCAAGGCCAGCCAGGGCTACAAAGAGAACTCCAGTCTCAAAAAAAGTGGACTGAATTTCAAATAGATGTCCAAAAACATTTGCTGATGTTGTTTTTCTTTTTATTTTCAGTCATGGGTTTACCATCAGTAAAAGACACAGAAGTGTCCATCTCTTACATTTCCTAAACTATGTTTGTTTGATTCGTTGATTGATTTCTTGAGACATGGTTTTGATGATGAAAGTTACAAAATAATCCCTCACTAGCTCAGAATAATAAAGGGTTATTTATTTAGGAGTAGACTCACAGATCACAGTCCTCTCTGCATGAATGGGAACAAGAACCAGTTCAGCAGCCAGAAGAAAGAGCGAGTGTGTGCTTTACATCCACATTTATAGTCTAACAGGCCATGCCCAAGTGGCTTGGTATCGTAAAGGCTACTGGATGAAGGAGTTCCTACAGCAGGGCTTTACTGTGTAGCCTTGGTTGTCCTGGAACTCACTCTGTAGACCAGGCTGGCCTCAAACTCAGGAAGATCTGCCTGTCTCTGTCTCCTGAGTGTTGGAATCAAAGGTGTACACCATCATTGCCTGGCTCCTGAACCAACTTTTTTTCATAATTAAAGAAAAAAATCTTTGTGAATTTCACATAGTGCACCCCAATCTCACTCATTTTCCTGTCCTTCCTTATCTGCCTCCACCCTCGTAACCTCCCCTCCAAAAAGAAAATAAAAAATAAACAAAAAAACTCCATCTCGCTGTGGGAGCTGCAGTGTGTCATGCAGTATATCTTTCTGTTAAAATGGCTTTCCTTACAAATGTTCATTGCAATGGGTCATTGGTCTAGCTGGAGGCCTCTGGCTTCTACTACCCCATCACTACCACAAGCTCACAAAGACTCCTCATGGAGATCCTGTCACTTTGGTTCGGCTGGACTGGTCCCTTTACATGCTCCAGCAGCTCATATGTGGGGTAGGTATTTGGATGAACTGAATTGATGTTGATTAGTAAATTCCCATTCTTATTAATGAAGTTGCCACAGTGGCTGAGGACTCAGCTTCTCAGCAGGTCAGTGGTACAATATGTACCTACCATACATTAAGTCCCAAGTTCCATGCCCAGCATTGACACAGAAAGTTCTCAGTGATAGTGTGTCAGGGCTGTCACTGTCTTTTCAGGTTTTAGCATCTCGTTCTTAGCTAAAGAATGATTTTATGTCCAGATGAACACATCCAGATGTAGAATAGCATCATTCTCTTTATGCTTGATTTTCTCAGTGCATCATGGACACTTTCCAGTGTAAGCTAAAAAGGTCAGATCTTGTTTTGACTATACTCTTACAGACATTTGCATGGCTACCTATTGTCTGATGACATAGTTCTTTATTCTACCAGTGTTCTATTGTTAGAGCCTAGTATATTTTTTGCTTTTTTCCTCTTTTTTTTTTTTTTGTTAAGGACCTCAGCAGATTTCCTAGACCCAGTGACCTCTCTGGGATCCGGGGAAGTCACAGGTTTCAGAAGAGGTAAAGATTAAAATAGGTGAAACTAGCTGGGGGATTCCCAGCTTTGCTTGCTCCCCACCCTTCAGGTATCTAGGGCTCTTATCAATCAAAGCAGGTCTTGAAGACCTGCTGTGGCTGCTCAGAGCACGGTAGCATGAATATGTAGATACCGCTGCCAGTTTAGGTTGTCTGTGGTTGGGAAACAAAAGCTTGCTGGAGAATTTCTGACCCTTTGAAGGCCCAGGGAGACAGCTGTGAAACTTGTGATACAATGCTGCACGGCTACTGGCTTCAAAAGAAATGGGCAAAACCAGCTATTACTTTATCAGTGGTACTAATTAGTATTAGTATTAGTAGTCACTGTTCACCAAGTAGTTGACGTTGTGCACATGCTAGCATTTTCGGGTTCTGTCTCTGATGAGGATGGCTGACCATCCCAGACATAGAGTACAGCATATAAGGTTATTAATATTTTTATGTACATCATATTTAGCAAAAATCATTAAATACTTTATTTTTAATTGAAACTATTTAGTAAAAACAATCAATATTATTAAAATTTTTCAATTTTTAATTGACACATAAAATTGTACATGTTTATTTATTTATTTTGGATTTTTGAGACCTGGTTTCTCTTTGTAACTACCCTAGTTGTCCTGGAACTAGCTCTTGTAGACCAGGCTGGCCTTGAATTCACAGAGATCTGCCTGCTTATGCCTCCCGAGTGCTGAGATCAAAGGGCTGTACATGTTTATTATGTGCAATATGATTTAATATATATATATATTCATATTGTGGGATAGCTAAGTTGAGCTGTTTGTATTTGAATTACTTCATGTAGGGTTGACTACTTTGCAGTAAGCACTCTCTACCTACTCTCTTTGGATCTTAAAGAATGCAATATGTCATCACCCTCTTGTGCAATAGATCACGAGGATAACCTTCTTGTTTCTTCCCACTGCCAGAGAAAACTTCCACAGCTGTAGGCTATCAGGTGGCTTGTACATAAGGTTTGTAGCTAAGGTTTGACGAATCAGACTAACTCACATTCATCCTCAGGTCTTGTCACACGCTTGCTGTATGACGTACTTGCTGTATGACCGTAGAAAAGTTTTCTATATTCTCCCTGCATCTATCTTCTTTACTAAAATGAACGTGGTGGAATGTAGTGGACTTATAGAGTTATCAGGAAATTTAAGTCTATTATTTTTTTAAGTTTTATGTGCATTTGTGTGTAGGTGAGTGTATGTCTGTGCACCAAGCTTGTGCAAAAGCCTATGAGTGTCAGAGAAGGTGTCAGATCCTGTAAAACTGGAATTATAGGCAGTTGTGAGCCACATGTGGGTGCTGGGAGCTGAACATAGGTCGTCTGAAAGAGCAGCAAGTTCTCTTAATGACGAAGCCATCTCTCTGGTCCCAGGAAGTTTATATAGGAGAGCAGTGTGTGTAACCCAGCATAACACATAATGCTTAGTTAGTTCTTAATTAATGCTGCCTATTAAAATTATTTTTTACATGATAACCCAAGATAATTTTAAAATCATTTTCTTGACATGCACCAAAAGGAAAGGAAATCCACTCATCATGTCATAAAGATACTTTGCTCTCAAATTCGTTGTACCACTGTTTACAGTAGGAAAGATATGGGAATAAAATAAAGAACAACCAGTGGGTAAATGAATAAAAATTTGGTGCATGTTTATGGTGGAATATTACATAGCATTAAACAATGAGGGGAATCCTCCCATTTGCTAGAAGATCTTTAAGCACATAAATAAAGTAAAAAATTAATCTTAAAGAAAAGAAATATACAACACATACATATTTCATGATCTCAGGGGTATGGCCTGAAAAGTGAAGAGAAATCAGATACATAGAGACAGAGAATAAAACAGTGCTTTGTCCGAGTCAAGATGGGAGAGGGAAGAGGGAGATGTGAGAAAGAATCAAGCAGCACATCTGTAGGGTGAGTTGATAGAAAGCAGGACTATTGCCAACAATGTCATATTCTGGAAATTTTTGTGCAATTAAGTTATAGCCTTGTGTGAGATAATGGACATGTAAGTTGGCTCCACCATAAGAACTCTTTTAATATTTATATGTATCTTAACATTAAGTTTTATACACTAAATCATACACATGATATGATTAATTTAAAGACAGAAACAGAAATTTAGAATTAAAAGGAAAAAAAAGTGGGCATAAAAATGAGCCACAGCCCTTTAAAGTCTGTCAAGAATGCAAAGGCTCTAAGTCATTTTCCAGTTAGGTGGGAGACACACCACTTTCCCCTCCTCCTTCCTCTGCTGACAACAACATGTAAGGACCCTGCTCTATACTCAAACACGGACAGTCACCATGCAGGTTGGCTGTGTGCCACAGATGCTGCAGATGCCCATTTCAGGCTTTAGGTGAGCCCTCTCCTGCCCACATCCTCACCCCACAATTTATAACAGTTATTGTCTCCACCCTCACAGTAGGTTTTAGGAGCATTACCCTAATAATTCTCCCCAGGTTACTCTGTTCCGGCCTTCCAAACCAAGAGTTAGCCATGGCTCATCCTTAGAGAATCCTGTCATCAAACACATATGTATCCTCAAATAAGAAGGAATGAATTTCTACCCTAATTTGTTTCCTTTCTGCTTTGTGATGTCAGATTAATGGCACGTCCTCAGCTATCAATATTCTACCATATAAGACTGTATTAAAAGAAAATCTAGTGAACAGTAACTTCTCTAACCTCGCAGGAATGGAAGGAATCTTTGCTTTGCTTGGGTTAGAGATAACGAGTGGTAGGCTGGGCACGCTTGCCGTTTCCTTATTCATTTAATCAAACTTGCATTTTAAAATGCTATTTGTGGTCTTGAGAATTTCATATAAAGAAATATAATCACCACCTCCTCTCCTGACTCCTCTCAGATTAACCGTCTCCATCTACCTCCACCTCCCTCCCCACAAAATTTTGAGTTTTCTTTCATCTTTTCCCCATCCTCTTCCTCCTCCTCTTCTCCTCCATTTTTATTCTTTTCTTTTGAAAATCCAAAGAGTTCACAATTTTTTGAAGTAGCCATAAAACTTCTATTTCTATCATTGTGTAACAGGAATATTTCTTACATTTGTATCAAGGAATAGTGTGCTGTAACGAAAAAGTGATCAGGCAACAAAACCCAAATCCCAAGAAATTTTTCTCAAATATTGGACTCTTGGCTAATTTCTTGATCTGTAAGCCAAGGAAAATTGGATTAGTTTAGGGTTCTGTTCAAAATGCAGATGCTCACAAGGGTCTAGCTGATCCCAAACTGTTAACTAAGTAGAGATGGAGTCTGGGCAAGTCAACTGTGTATCAGAGTTCAGATTGTATTGCTGGACAACTACTTGGGTGTGGTTGGCCTGCCAGGGGTCATACCATTAAAGAAAATCGATTCTTCCTCTTCCAGCAACTGTCAAATGCCAATATCTCCTCAGCTAGTGGTGGGATTTCATGCCCACCTGCTCCACACCATGCTGGAATTTGGTCTGGCTTGAGCCTGTCTTTTGAAGGATGTCACAATGCTTTGAGTTCCTATTTTCAATTGCCCTATTGTGCCCCAAAGCACAGTTTTCTTGAAGCTGTCTATGAGTTCTGGTTTTTACGGTCTTCCACTGAGATCCCTGAGTCTTGGGAGGAAGAATGTGACTGCTATGTTTCATTGAAGGTAGAGCATTACACAGTATCTTATTTTCCGCACACTTAGTCAATATTTTTTTTTGTCAATATTTTTTAAGAGTCTGTTAGGAACAGGGCAACTGCCAGCTATTCAGGATATGGGTGTACATAAATCCTCCATGGAATGCTTATGCAGAGTTCATATAAGGCTAAAGTACCTGGTCTTGAATTTTGTTGCCTATTGTAGAATACTGTGACTTTAGGGACACCTGGGAACCCCTCTAGAGTCAAGTCTCTTGCCAACCCTAAGATGGCTCCCTTAATTAAGATATATACTTCCCTGCTCCCATATCCACCCTTCCTTCATCCCAACCATCCCATTTCCACAAGCTCTCCCCATCCTCCCCTTCTTACTTTTCTCTCCCCATCTCCCCTTACCCCCATCCTACCCCCACCCCAAAGTCCCCAATTTTTGCCCGGCAATCTTGTCTACTTCCAATATCCAGAAGGATAACTATATGTTTTATTTGGGTTCACCTTCTTATTTACCTTCTCTAGGATCATGAATTATAGGCTCAATGTCCTTTATTTATGGCTAGAAACTAATTATGAGTGAGTACATCCCATGTTCATCTTTTTGGGTCTGGGTTACCTCATTCAGGATAGTGTTCTCTATTTCCATCCATTTACATGCAAAATTCAAGATGTCATTGTTTTTACATCACCAGCTAGTTCCTTGGGCAGCTGAGGATAGGGAACCTGAAATGGCCCTATACTATAGCCACACTGATGAATATCTTGCATATCACCATAGAACCTTCATCTGGCGATGGATGGAGATAGAGACAGAGACACACATTGGAGCACTGGACTAAGCTCCCAAGGACCAAATGAGGAGCAGAAGGAGGTAGAACATGAGCAAGGAAGTCAGGACCGCAAGGGATGCACCCACCCACTGAGACAGTGGGGCTGATCTAATGGGAGCTCACCAAGGCCAGCTGGACTGGGACTGAAAAACATGGGATCAAACCGGACTCTCTGAACGTGCCAGTCAATGAGGGCTGACTGAGAAGCCAAAAACAATGGCACTGGGTTTTGATCCTACTGCATGTACTGGCTCTGT
>NC_022036.1:4060021-4075412 GCF_000317375.1 Microtus ochrogaster
AAAAAAAGAATACTGTGACTTTAGATAAACTATTGTTTCCTCAGTATTTTTTGTAAGGATAGTATTGATACCAATTCTAGATACTTGATGCAAACATCATATTAAACATTTTATTCAGTGTTTTCCACAAGGAAAATCTCCATTATTACCAACTATAATTTATTTTTTGTATTATATTGTGAAGTTTGGAGAACTTATGGATAGTTGATTTAAGAAAGCTCAACAATGAAAATTTAGATATTAGGTCAATAGATTAACTATCTAACTGAAGGGTGGTCTTTGTTCTTTTTTCTTTCTTTGTTTATTTGTTTTTTTTTTTAATTTTGAGACAGGTTTTCTCTCTGAAAAAGTCCTGGAACTCACTCTGTATACCAGGCTGGCCATCAACTCACAGAGATCCACCTGCCTCTGGCTCCCAAGTGCCGGGAGTAGAGGAGTGCACCAGCACCTTCCAGCAGAAGTTTATATGTTTATATGTGTGTGTGTGTGCGTGCGCACATGTGTGTCTGGTATGCATGCATGTGTACATGCCTACATGAGTATGGATGCATATTTACATGTGTGTGTGTAGGTCAGAGATAAATATTAGATGTCTTCCTCTATTACTGTCCAACTTATGTGTCAAGAAAAGTCCCTGCCCCCTGGCTTGGCAGTAAAGGAGCTGAAATGAAGCAGACCTCTGTGTTTGACTATTAAAAACTATATATTTATAAAAAAAGAAAGGTCTCTCACGTGAATACAGAGCTCACTGATTTGATTAGTCTAGACAACCATCTTATTGGAAATATCCCCAGTTTCTCCCTCCTTAGATGCTAGGATTATGGGTGGGCTGCCATTCCCACCTGACTTCAAATTGAAACCACCAAACAAACAAACAAACAAACATCTCTGGGGCTGGGCAGGTGAACTTCATTGCTCACATGTATGTGGCAATTGATCCACTGAGACAGCTCCCGGACCCTACTCAAGGGCTTTGGAAGGGCTTTTACTATGTGCAAGTGATGTCTCAGTAGTGCAATAAACAAATGAATTAATCGTTGTTTTCCTCTCTGTGGATATTTACTCACAATTAAGAAATGTATTGTTAATCCACGGTTAAGGATCACAAAGAACTGGAACTCAGACAGAAATCTTTTGCCTTGGGAGGAATCCCCTATGTTTTCCTGGTGGTTGGGCTGGGAAAGTCTCTAAGGGAGAGGAATTCCCCAGGGGCCATCCCCAGGTGACTCATGTGGGCCAGTGAGTCTGGGTGCAACTCTGGCTCCTGGCTGGACTGCTTCTCTGAGACTGTAAGACTTGTCCATCTTTCATGGGGACATGTTGAGGCCACATGGACATAGGATAAAGCAATCTTTTGATACTGACATTGTTTCTGCCTAAAGGACAGCTGTAACCCAAACTCAGAAGGTCAAGCCACCTTGACAGATTTCAGATAACTTCTCACATAATGGTAATAACAGTAATGCCTGTGTGTGCATGGTATATTATCTCACCCAATGGTGTCTCTTTCTTTCTCATTTGACTGAAGGTTCCTCTCCTCTTCTTCTTGCATTGTGCTTATAAGATTTTTAATTAAATTTTTTCAGACCCAGGCCAGATGGCCTTGGTGAGTTCCCGATAGAACATCCCCATTGTCTCAGTGTGTGGGTGCACCCCTCGCGGTCCTGAGTTCCTTGCTCGTGCTCTCTCTCCTTCTGCTCCTGATTTGGACCTTGAGATTTCTGTCTGGTGCTCCAATGTGGGTCTCTGTCTCTGTCTCCTTTCATTGCCTGATGAAGGTTAATATTCAGGAGGATGCCTATATATTTTTCTTTGGGGTCTACTTCTTATTTAACTTCTCTAGGATCACTAATTGTAGGCTCAATGTCCTTTATTTATGGCTAGATACCAAATATGAATGAGTACATCCCATGTTCCTTTTTTTGGGTCTGGCTTACCTCACTCACTAAATTTTTTATGCAATTATTTTGATCATGTTTTTCTTCTCCCCCATTTCCTTCCAGATCCTCCCTTCTCACTTAGCTTTGTGGGTTTTTTTTTCCACATCTTTAAAAAACAAGCAAGCACAAGAAACAAAAACAAAATGCTAAGAAACACACTGTAAGAATCCACACAAAAATGAAAATTAAAACAAGCAAAAGACCACCAATACGACAAAAGAAAAAATTTTAAAACAAAACAAAAGGTTTTATTGAGTTATCAATGAGTTCGTTTCGTGTTGGCCATCCAGCCCTGGTCATGGAGACTGCTCTGGTTGATAAACTCAGTGAAACTCTATTGGAGACAACTGGCTTTCTCTTTTCTGGCCAGTATAATTGCAGTTAGCTGCTTGGTTAGGGGTGGAACCCCATATAGGTATCCACTTCCTGCTCTCAGTAGTGGAGCCTGTATGGCTTAAATTTGTGCCGGCCCTGTTTCTGCTGTGTGAGCTCATATGAGCTCAGCTGTGATGTGCCTGGAAGACAGTGTTTTTTCCCCGTCATCCATCCCCACTGGATCTTACATTTCTTTGACTTCTCCCCATAGATCCCTGAGCCCCAAGGTGGGGTTTGATGAAAAGATCCCATTTAGGGCTGAGCGCCAAGCAGGTCTGAATATATGTAACTTATGGGGTAGGGACCCAGACTCAGACAATTTTTTAAGAGACTTTTCTAGAAAGCCTACAGAAAACAACTGGTAGACCCTTGAAATTCAGGTCTCCAGCTGCAAATCTTTGGAGCTTGTGGGCTAGGCAGCCCTTGTGACTTCTTGCTACTCAGAGTCGTCCTGGGAGATACTCTGGATACAGTTTCATTATCTTAGAATATTATCTTCTTTCATTGTGACGGGGAGCTTCCTTCCCTATGCCTGGAATCACAGTTCTTCCCTCGTGTCTGGCTATTTAGATGCCTATCTCCTGGCGCTGCAGGCGCCTGCAACAAAGCCCCTGTTCAGAGACTGTGTTCAAAGATGTGGGGATTACAAATTATGCTCTCGTTTTGGATGAAGACTTTTAATGAATACCTTTCAATAAGCAAATCATCAGTTTAAACTCTGGTATCAGTGTCTTCTATTGTTTTCTGTTTCATTATCCTGCCATTCAGCACAGTATGGTCTTAGAGGCAAAACTTTTGTTACTATCTTATCCTTATTTCTACCTACCAATTTAAAAATCAGGCTGAAATTTACAGCAAGTCTTTTATTATCTTGGCACCTAAATTTGATCCTCGACTGGAACAATTATCTAGAGGCGTTGTTTACATGGCTTACTCTTTGTTGGCTTGTTATCGTATATAAAAGTGACTAGTGTTAGTTCCTACTTTGCAAAGTCATTATGAGGATTTGAAAAACTAGTATTGCCAAATACTTAGAACAGGGGCTCACTAAACACTCACTAGAATAGTGTGCACATGTGTGTGTGTGTGCATGACACGCGTGTGTGCACGAGTGTGTGTGTACATGTGTACAATACGTGAGCGGTGTACTTGAAAATAGATGTGTCTTGGTTCTGGGTCTTATGATGTTCCACGTTAAATCATCTATACTGTCCCAGGGAACACCATCCATTCCTATGTTCTGAATGTGCTCTGCTTCTCCAAAACTCTGAATTCCTTGGCAATCAAACTCAAGGAAGGAGCCTTCTTCTATAATCTCTTAGGCACATCATGACCTGTATTAAACTGAGAAGTCCATGTTCACTTACATGTTCTACATTCAGTTAGGATAGACTTATTCTTAATTTGATCATCCTGATAAGAATGTGCTACATTTTTATCATATTGAGTGAGGAACACTTGGAATCAGATTAGATATGAGGGCCATACTTATTGTTTTCCTAGTTTTGCTTTCATCATGGGGTATGGGGTGGTGGTAAAAAGAAGTGGATTTGTTAGGAAGATAAATGAAATTGTTCCTATAAATCTCATAGCAACATGCAATGGAAGGTATTCCATATTTAATCATAATTTTAGCTATTAGTATTTTTATTAAGACACTTTTTTTCATCTAATTACCTCTGATTGCGTCTTTCTAGCTTTATCTTATGCAGTCATCATATTTCTCTGGAGAAGTAAAGCTAATAAAATGTATATTATCATAAGAAAGGATTTATTAGATTGGCTGAGATGGTCAAAGGCTGAACTGTGTCCCAGTGGTTCTTTGGTGAGCTTGAGAGAGTGTGGTGATTTGGTAGCTACTCAGGCCAAGATGCTAAAGGCCTTAGAACAAGAGATTGACAGTGCTGACCTGGGAAAGCCAATTGGAGGCCAAAGGCATGAGCGCCTCCTAGAGAGCTGCTTGCTGTTGATCCACTTCTTGCTTTCAATGGCTGAAAAAACTGGGAACCCTAGCCTATTGGCTGAGTGAATCATCGCTACTCAGGCATAGATGATTATCAATCACACAAAGTGGTAGAGGAAAATGTCCTCCGTGCCAGTCACGTGATCTTCCTTTACATTCTGTTAGTGATTGCTCTCTGTACACTCACTATTTAATTCACTTACAACACAGCATATGGTCTGCTATCCACCTGTCACCCATATAAAGTTTTTCAAAAGTGATCAGTGAAAACAATCGTACTACACCCATGTCTTTCCTTTCAAGTGAAAGGAAGCAGATTTTCCAAAGTTCTGTAGAAATGATCATGAGAGTTCCAAAAGAGTGTTTAATCGCTGAACATTTGAAAGGCGATTAATATTCACTCTTTTTAATTTTATTCTTCATGGTACTGAAACCATCATACCTGACACAAATGAATCAAATTTGTCAATGGGTTGACAGAAATTAAAAAAATGAAGGGAGAAATTATAGACTATATCCATAGCCAGTTCCAAAATGCAACCTTCTTTTATACTTGAAATTACATATCTTATATGTATGTTCGAGGTACATGTTTAAAAACCTGGGGACTGCATGACTAATCAGTGATACAGCATCTCCATGGTTCCTAACTAAATGACTAAGACTGGAATAATTTTTTTTTTTAATGCCTGAACAAACTTGTCAGGACTAGATTGTGCCTGTGTTTTAAGGAGCAAAGTTGAGTGTGAGGGGCTGATGAGTTCAGTTTTAATATTTGGGGAAAGAGTCACACAGTGTAACTAGAATACCATCTATTTTTCAATCTTTTGTTCATCTGAAGCATGGGATGATTTATGTTCACGAAGTAATAGATATTTGGTACAACGAATAAACTTAGTAAAGACCTTCTCTGTCTCTACCACGGGCCCTTGCCTGCCCTGCTTCCTTGCCCTCATCTCATTTGCTTTATCTAC
Source organism: Microtus ochrogaster (assembly GCF_000317375.1). NCBI lineage: Eukaryota > Metazoa > Chordata > Mammalia > Rodentia > Cricetidae > Microtus > Microtus ochrogaster. Next base: position 4,065,274 of record NC_022036.1, read on the forward strand.
ATGGACCTTTATTTCTCCCTCTCCACTTTTCTTTGATGACCTTCCCATTTCCCACTTTCCCACGTCTTTCTCCTGCAATCTCTCATTCACAAACAGCCTTTATTTGCTTCCCCAGAATGCATCTACACGGTATGTCTAGGGACTGTCAAGAGTTACAATACTTACTTTGTCACATAGAGAGCTTCAATTACTTAGGTAGTCTCCATTCAGACTAACTGTCTTAAACAACCTTAAAAATACTATCTCATAATCCATCATAGCAATATTCTTTGACATCTCACTAGTCTGCAATACTGATGCATTCCTTCTTAATTCTATGAGGCCAAGTCAGGACTGGATGTGTCTCAGAATTAATTTCTTCAGAATTTGCACTTACAAGAGGCTGTTATGGAGTCTGAGTAGTTCATCTGTTAAGAGCACTTGCTGCTTCTACAGAGGATCTGGGCTTGGTTACCAGCACCCATAGGGCAACTCACAATCAGCCTTGTAACTCTAGTTTCAAGGGATACACTGCCATCTTCTGGCTTTCTAGGGCACTACATCCATACGATGCCTTTAAACACAAGCAAAACATTCATACTCATAAAATACAAATAAATAAAATATTCTAAAAACGTGAAAAAGAGTCCTTATGTTAAAGAAATATATTTGACCTAATATGAAATTGTGACTATATTTGATTATATATTATGCCTAGAACATGATAGTTTATTATATATTATCTGACTAGATAATCAATTTGCTTCAGTATGAGGAATTAAAATACTAAAGAAGCTATCTGCATTCTTCCTTGAGTTAAATTCTCAAACAAAGGAAGCACTGGAGCATATTACAGCACAGCAAAGAGAAAGACCAGACTTTGGGGGAAAACATACAATACTGAATGGATAATTTTGAGTGTATTTCTTTCCCTTTTCAAGTTTCACTTTCCTGTATATTTTTAAGGAAAAAACCATGAAACACTTGTTTTATTTGGTTCGGTGAGGACAAAATATGATAACACATAGTTCACATTGAGCGTATTCATGGTGCAGTGAGAACTTAGGGAAGTCTATCCATCATCACCCTTTAGCTATTCCTTGGACAAACAGTCCGTGACTATATGTATGGGCCTCACAGATATGACCTCTCTGCAGATCATGATGGTCCATGAATATCATACAATTCGTTGGCCACCATCCTATAAAAGTCAAGTTTTGGTTATCATAATGTAAGTTGGAAAGGTAGATTGTTTTGATAATGTATTCTTCATTTTTTGATCAAACTTCAACAACCATAAGTTTATTGCTGTCTTGTTGTAGATTCTGTTTACTATATAAAATAAAAGTTACCAAATTTTGTATCATCAGTGATCAATCCAAGTGTTTTGTACCTGTAGGCTAAGGCTAAAAAATATTCAGAATAAAGATTACCTTTATACTGAACATATGTAGATCCTTTCTTCATCCTCTCTCCTCCCTCCCTCTCCTTCCCTTCCTTCTTACCTTCATCCCTCTCTACCTTCCTTCCCCTTCCTCCCTCTTTTTTTATTTTTCCTCCTCTCCTTTTTCTACCTTCTTCTCTCTTACCTCTTTGTGGATCTCTACATATTGCCTGAGCTAATCTCAAACTACTGACTCAAAAAATTCTCTTCACCTCTCCCAAGTGACTACAGATGTGTGTGTCTGAGATAATTGTATAACTTGTTATTATTTCATACATATGTATATATATATATATTTCTTATGTCTTAATAATGTACATATCACTTACAACCATATTAGGTATTATGAGAATCTAGTAATTATTTCAAATATATGGGATGATGTATACAACTACATGCAAGTAAACAACCATTTTATATAGTATATTAGAGCATCCATGGATTTTGGTATTTTCAGAGAATTCTGGGATCTAACTATGTGGATTTTAAAAATAATTTCATGATGGTGGTGTCACTTGCATTTAATCCCAGCACTGGGGAGGCAGACACAGGAAGATCTCTGGTTTCAAGACCAATCTGTTCTAAAAGCAAGTTCCAAGACAGCTAGAGCTACACAGAGAAACCTAGTCTTGAAAAACAAGACAAAGAGAAAAAAGCAAAGAAGCACCCACTTAGATTATTGTGAACAGTATGTTTAAGCAGGTTAGCATTAACCTTCCCCATATATTTCAGTACACATTGGTGAGAAATGAAATTCCTCGACAATCCCTGTGATGTAAGTGTACTAACAAAGACTAAAAGCTACAAGTTGTTTAGGAGGAATTAGTGCTGAACTAAAACCAGACAACCTTGATGGTTTACATATTAGGCCAGAGGGTTCTTAATCAGAAGAAGCCTGGGCGCCTACACAGGTCTTGTCTCCTTTTAGCTTCTGTGGTTCTGTAAGACTGTGGCATCTGCTCCTGCCTGAAATGCAGCAGCATACTCAGAAAAGAAGGCTTTATTCTCTGAGGGCTTAGCCTAGTTGGCAGCTACTGAGGGCTTAATGGAAGGGCTAGTCTACAAGATATAATGCATGCCTACTTTTGTAGGGAAGTATAAAAAAAGCCACAATTATCTATTTCTATTTCTGTTCTCAAACCCAGCAGGACACCAGCTAGTAAACACATACAACATGTTGTATTTCAAGGTGTAGAGAAATTACGGATCCTAGTTAAGGATGCATAGAAAAAGTCTGGGGAGCATAAAGAGGGGCTAGAATGTTCCAGAGGTACACTTGAAGAAATATCTTCCCTAGAGAGTATCTTCCAGGGCACAAACCACCCATGTAGGTCATCTGTCAGAAATGTTTGATAGCCTTCACTCTGAAAGGCAATGGATGTGAATTCAGAGACCATTCTTTTTGGGGAAGATGGTAGCCTATGCAAGTTGGCTCCTTTTATCCCCCTGCAAAGATAGATGGAGATACCTGCTGCTAAAGGTATTTTCATTTTCAATTGTATTTACATTTTATATTGGACTTGAGAAAATATCTCTAGGGTTGGAAAGTCCACAAATAGCCACTGTAAGCTTTGTAGTGTTTATTACACTGTGATTTTATTCTTATAAGGTCATAGAATAACCATGATGGAAACTCTTAAATTCACCTAGATTTAAAGAACATGCTTATGTCCATATTCATTACAGGAAACACAATATTTTTAGGAAGCTAAAAATACTTTTAATCATATCAAAAGTAAAAGTTGTCCTTTCCTGAAGAGCCTATGTCCTGTATATAATATGCCTTTAGCTAACACACAAGAGGATTGTAACTGTAACTATCCAGTCTTCAACCCCATCAAAGATCTGAGAATAAAAGTAATATTACCTGAGTAAGCAGGAAGTGGAAACACACAACTTCCAAAAAACCACAAGAAATGACAAAAACAGCTGACGGCCTGGACAGTTACCTGATGTTTCTCTACTATTTGGGGGCATCCAACTTTGACTATAGGCCTGGTTATCTGACAGACCATTTTCAGAAGCAGGAAAATTTGAAAAACTGTCCTACCTTGTCTTGGCAAGATTCAGCAGTTACTTTTCCTGTGTTCTGCTTATCCAGATTGGGCAGCGTGTTTACTGCTAGTAGTCAAGACAAGGGAAGTTCTTTGCCCAAGAGGCCACATTTGCCAAGAAGAAAACAAGTTCAATAAGGAGTGTATTCAGGGCCCACCATTCTCTTGGGAATAGACTGGTGCTACCAAGAGCAGTCATGCCTCATGCCAACAGAAATCTAAATTATAAAAACTTTTAAGTGTCATATTCTGTAGGTCTTCAAAGCATTTGAAGTTAGATGGAATACATCTTTGTGCATCTAGAAAGCCTAACTAACATAACTGTAAGTATAACAAACAGGGGTGACTATTAGCCATGGGTGGTTAGTAACAATAGCCTTTATAGCTTAAAGACTAAAACTTCACATTTTAAAAATTATCAGTAAACAGATGTACAGTATAAGAATAATGACATTGAAATAGTGATAATATATAAAAATATATAGCCAGAGGTAGAACATAGAGTGCAAAATGCTTAAAGTAACCTGAATTTGTTATTCAATATACAAAATATCCTAAACAGAAGTACAAACATAAACAAAGTATGGCAAAAATAATCTTGCATTTGTATCAATATGCAAAAATATTTTAAGCAGAAGTAGAAGCATATATAAAATATAACAAAACAATTTTGAATTTGTATCAGTATACAAATTTTAAACAGGAATAATTATATTTGTATCAATATACAAGACTTCATACCAATGCAAACTATCTAAATATATTTAAAAGTAGAAATGAGTAACATCCAATACAGAGTTTAAGGGCTACTGAGTTTCAACTGAGTGGACAGCACCAATCTCCCAGGTGGTATTCCTTCTGCATTTATTACATGGCTGGTTGTAACAACTTTGAATACACAATAAACTGTGAATATCTTTACCTTAAAAGGCTACTTTTGCTGCTGTCCTTTCCCAATCCATTTAGAGGTAAGGTACACTGATGAGTGACACAATTTCTCCCCTCTTTTCTTCTATTTTGTTTCTACGGTCCACTAATTGCTACTGTCCCATCACAGTGCTTCCTGCATCATCAGAGTTCTTCTTTATTGGCATATCTACATTTTCACATTTCTAATTAGAGACAAAATGCTTTCAATAGCCAATGAAAATCTTTTTCTGTTTGAAGGGAACAGGGGTATTTTAGTTTTTAGGTATTGATTAAACTTAAATCTCTCTGCTCAATAAGAACCATCTTCATTTTTCACTTCATAATGACCATATTACTCTAAAATTACAGTACTTTTTTTTTTTAAAAAAAAACTTTGTGTGCAGGAATCATCACTCAAGGAAAACATCCCCTGAAGTGTGACCCTTCTGTCAGTAGACCTTGTAGAGCCAGATCAGATCACCATCAAATACACTATGCTACAAAGACATTGTCCTTCAATTAGCATGTTCTTTCTTAGGATAACTAGTCTAGTTTATTCGGTAGCAATGATATTAATATAGCACTATGAAATTATAATATTACATTATGGTTAATTAGAGAGCTCTTTGGAAACAAATTATCTGAGAAAAAGTCAAGTATGTATTACTTTATAGTGCATGTTTCTAAGTAAAAACAATAATAGGACAATCTTCATGGGTTTGTTATGATGACTAAGTGAAATGATCCATATAAAGTTTTCCAAATATCAAATATTAACCACTTACTAAGCAATTAAACATAATGGTTACTTATTATACCTCCATTTATTGATTTAAACAGTAATTGTTATCTGTTAATGTCAAAATGAAGAACACATACATTCTTTTGAACAAGTCTGATATATACCAACATGGTAGCATTGAGAAATGCCCTGGACACAAGAATCTATTCTATCTGTGGGCAGCTTAAAACTATGTACTGGCTCATCATTCTAAATCTTTGTAAAGAATCTACAAACAGCCCAAGTTATTTTATCTAATGCCACTTTTGGGCTTATTTAAGGGACAAACACTTTATTATACTCATACACTAGCTACCAAAACTATCAGGTGAAATCCTTAATTTGTAAATGATGTTATAAATGATGCTGTAGCTTCTTCATGTCTATTTTTTATTTGTTTGGCTGGTTAGTTTTTTTGGGGACTGAGTCTCTGTGTAACCCTGGCTCTTCTGGAACTTGCTATGTAAACCAACTTGGCCTCAAATTCACAGAGATCTACCTGCCTTTGCCTCCTAAATTCTGGAATTAAAGGCATGTACCACCACTCCCCTCTGTCTATGGGGTTAAAATTCTCCTCCCTCCTTATTTTTATAGATCTTGTTTTAAATCTGTTCCTTCACATCATCCAACAGATTTATTCTCTATAGTGTCAGTAATTTTCTTTTAAAAGGGACAAATGTGATAGACAATGACTAAAACCTCCAAATAATTCCCAGACTGGTCAAGTGTAATTGTGGAAATTGTTAGGTGTATGATGGGATGGGGGTGTCACTGTGTTTGAACACAGTTTTTTTTTCTTAATCTTATGTAGCATGTTAGGTCATTTAATTAGATGAAAGAGATTGATGAACAAATTCAAATAAAGAGACTCAGAGAATGAATTAAAATATCATTTAATTTCACAGCCAATCAATTCAACTAGAAAGAAATAGTATGCCTTCCAAAACTTCATTCCCTGGAAAGCCAAGGAATGTAACTTACTAATCCTGCAGGTTAGGAGAAACTTGTGATCCAATGTCAGTAGACACAGGTAAGAACAGACAGTGAAAATTCCTGGATTTAGAAGATAATTGAGATAAAGATTAAAAGAAACTATTGAGATTTGTGGTCCAAGCATTATAGCAATTGGGAATGATTTCTTTGCACAGTGCCCTCCAGAGAGCATCCTTGGTCTCAGCATTCTTCAGGCTGTAGATCAGGGGGCTCAGCATGGGGTTGGAAAACAGTGTAATACAGGGAAAGCATTTTCTGCCACATCTCATGTGCTGGGACTTGGGGAACATGTACACGACAACAGTTTTGCTAAGGAAGAGCCTAACCACACAGAGGTGGGAAGAACAGGTGGAGAAGGCCTTTCTGTGACCCTTTTTTGACTAGGTCCTCAGGATGTTCACCAGGATGCGTGTGTAGGAGAACAGCACAGAGCAAAATGGTCCCACTAAGATGAGCACACATGCTGCAATATGACAATCTGTTTGAGTGTAGATGGCAGTTTTAAACAACTTAACTCAGTAGTCAGTTTTTTAAGATATTGTATGAAGACAGAGTATAATAAAAAAGGAAGGAAATGCGTTTAGAGTGAAGGATTTGGGCAAGACAGGCAGTATTTGGCAGTATGTAAGAAATGACTTTTGGGGAAGTGACAAGGGAACCCATTGGAAGAAACATTCTAGCCACCTGATGGATGGTTATAGTCCTCAAGGAAGGGTTTAAGTGACTTCTCATCAATAACTTTACTGAAAAATGACCTCTTATTAGCTCTTCTTACTCTCATTTCATGTTCTTCATCAACCGTCAAGTAATAGCTTTTTCTAGAGCAGATATCTCTGTAAAGATGGAATATTCACTTAGCAAAATTGTTTGAGACATTTCAAATTTCAAATAAATAATATTTCAGCATGATGGCTTATGCCTTGTTCTTTTGTGATTTGACATAGCATGATGGTGTTCTTGAAGGAAATTTCCATAGTTGAATCTAAAAATGTGGGATCCAAACACTGGGTAATGAAAGGCCTTTAAGTAAGACACTCTTGGGGATGGCAATAGATGACACATCTCTTTTTTTTCCTTCCTTTCATTTCCTTTTTTTTTTTTATTTTTTGAGACACGGTTTCTCTCTGAAACAGTCCTGGCTGTCCTAGAACTCACTCTGTAGACCAGACTGACCTCTGATTCACAGATATCTACTTCCCTCTGCCTCCCAAAAAGTGGGATTAAAGGCATGCACCACCACCAACTGACAACACATCCTTTTTTCTTATAAGCAAATGGCCAAATCACTTTGATAGAAAAGTAATCTAAGTAATATATATTTAAAACTGCATACAATGACTTAATAGTACAATGATAATAAACTCATCTGTGCTTAAACTATCTGAGTTAAATACACGAGGCATAGAAAAACACTAGGTTGTGATTTTTTCTTAGCAAAAAACAAATACAGATAGCATGTTTGATACATTAGGACTCTTTTGCTAAAGTGGCCTATCATTTATCATAAAGCTGGGGAGCAGATCCTCTGTGACATCAGAGGAACTCTGAAGCATAGATTATGACTACAGAGCAGATCAAGAGGCTGCAACTGAACAGAGTGGACCAAGAGAGCAGACCAAGGGAGTTAACAAAGAGAGTGGCCCAAGAAAGAACCAAGCAGCTCCCTGAGACAATGATAGTGACAGCACAGAGCAGACCAAGAACAGTTGCCAAAGACACAGACAGCAACTCTAATGATTGGTCCAGGAGGCACAGACACTGCTAGCACCAATCAGAGGAAGAGATGGATGGGTAGGTGCCAATGCACAAGAATTCATTCAATAACCTAAAAGGCAACATGATAACACCAGAACCAAGGGTCATACAACAGGAAGACTTGATCATCCTAATCCAGAAGAAACAGAAGAAAATGATTTTAAATGTATCTTCATGAAGATGATTGAGACCTTTAAAGCGAAAATGAAAAGTTTCCTTAAATAAAGGGAGGAAAAGACAAACAAAAAGTTGGAAAAAAATCAATAAATCTTTTAAAGAAACCCCCCAAAAATCAAGAAAAAAAACAATCAAATAGGTGAAGCAAACAGTTAAACAGTTCAAGACTTGAAAACTGAAATAGTGGCAACAAAGAAAATAAAAAGTGAGGGAATTCTGGAAATGGCAATTCTGAGTAAATGAATGGGAACTGCAGATGTAAGCATAACCAACAGAATACAAGGGATGGAAAAGAGAATCACAGGTGTTGAAGATAATGTAAAGGAAATAAATTCATTGGTCAAAGAAAATTTAAATCCAAGAAATTCTTAACACAAAACATCCAGGAAATCTGGGATACCATGAAATACCAAACCTAAGGATAATAGTGATAGAAGAAGGAAAAAAGTTCAGCTCAAAAATACAGAAAATATATTCATCAAAATTATTGAGGAAAACTTTCATCTCTATGAAGGTACAGGAAGCTTATAGAACACAAAATAGACTGAATTTAAAAAAGTCCCCTTACAATAATCAAAACATAAAACATGCAGAATAAAGAAAGAATATTAAGAGCTGCAAAGAAAAAGGCCACGTAACATATGAAGGAAACCTATCAGAATTACACCTAAATTCTCAATGGAAACCCTGTAAGTCACAAGGTCCTAGAAACATCTGCTATGGACACTAAAAGGCCATGGATACAAACCCAGACTACTATACCCAGCAAAGCTTTCAATCACTATTGATGGAGAAAACAAGATATTCCATTACAAAACCAGATTTAAATAACACCTATTCACAAACTTGCTCTACAGAAAGTACTAGAAGGGAAACTCCAACACAAAGAAGCCAACTGCATCCACAACACACAGGCAATAGATAATCTCACACCAGCAAACCCCAAAGAAGGGAAACACACAAATACTACTGCCAAACAGGAATTAACAATTACTACTCATTAGTATCTCTTAATATCAATGGATTCAATTCACCTATAAAAAGACACAGGCTAAAAGGATGACTATGAAAGCAGGATCATATTTCTGCTGTATACAAAAAACACACCTCAACCTCAAAGACAGACATTACCTCAGAGTAAAGGATTGGGAAAAGATTTTCCAATCAAATTGACCTAAGAAGCAAGAGGGTGTAACTATTCTAATATTTAACTTCAAACTAAAGTCAATCTGAAGAGATAGAGAAGAACACTTATTACTCATCACAGGAAAAATTCATCATGATGAAGTCTCGATCCTCAGCATCTAGCCACAAATACAAGAGCAACAGCATATGTAAAAGAAACATTACTAAAGCTCAAGTCACACATCAAACTCCACACAATAATAGTAGGAGACTTCAACATCCCATTCTCCCCAGTGGGCAGGTCAACCAGACAGAAGCCTAACAGAGATATAAGAGAACTAACAGATGTCATGACTCAAATGGACTTAACAGACATCTATAAAACATTTCACCTAAACACAAAATAATATACCTTCTCAGCACTTCATGGAACTTTCTCTAAAATCGACCACATACTTGGTAACAAAGCAAACCTCAACAGATATAAAAAAAATTAAAAGAACTCCCTGTATCTTATCTGATCACCATGGTTTAAAGTTAGAATTCAACAACACTAATTGCAGAAAGCCTACAAACTCACATAAATTGAACAGTGTTTAATTGAATCATTCCTGGGTAAAGGAAGAAATAAAGAAAGAAATGGAAGACTTCCTAAATTCAACAAAAATGAAGGCACAGCGTATCCAAACCTATGGGACACTATGAAAGCAGTACTGAGAGGAAAGTTCATAGCCCTAAGCGCCTACATAAAGAAAGCAGAGAACTCTCACACTAGCAAGTTAACAGCACACCTGAAAGATTTAGAACAAAAAGAAACAAATTCGGCCAGAAGGAGAAGATAACAGGAAATGATCAATTTGAGGGCTGAAATCAATAAAATAGAAACAAAGAAAACAATACAAATAACTAATGAAACAAAGAA
>NC_022036.1:4075922-4077161 GCF_000317375.1 Microtus ochrogaster
AATCTCCCTCATGAACATTGATGCAAAAATATTCAATAATATACTGGCAAATCAAATCCAAGAACACATGAAAAAAATCATCCACCATAATCAAGTCATCTTCATTCCAGAGATGCCGGGATGGTTCAGCATATGAAAATCTATCAATGTAATCCACCACATAAATTACCTGAAATAAAAAACCATATGATCATCTCATTAGATACTGAAAAAGCATTCAATAAAATCCACCACCTTTTCATGATAAAGGTCTTGAAGAAATGAAGAACAGAAGGAACTTATCTAATAATAATAAAATAATAAAAGGAATACACAGCAAACTGACAGCAAACATCAAATTAAATGAAAAGAAACTCAAAGCAATTCCACTAAAATCAGCAACAAGACAAGGATGTCCACTATCTCCATATCTATTTAACATAGTTCTTGAAGTTTTAGCTAGACCAAAAAGACAAGAAAAGGAGATCAAGGGGATTCAGATTGGAAAGGAAGAACTCAGACTCTCACTATTTGCAGATGATATGATAGTATATGTAAGTGACCCCAAAAAACTCAACCAGGGAATTCTTACAGCTGATAAATACCTTCAGTAATGTGGCAGGATACAAGATCAACTGAAAAAAAATAAGTAGCCCTCCTAAATACAAATGATAAAAAAGCTGAGAAAAAAATCAGAGAAATATCACCCTTTGCAATAGCCACAAATAACATAAAATATCTTGGAGTAACACTAAGGAAAGTAGTGAAAGACCAGTTTGACAAGAACTTTAAGCCTCTGAAGAAAGAAATTGAAAAAGATACTAGAAAGATCTCCCATGTTGTTGGATAGGTAGGATCAAATAATAAAAATGAAATCCTACCAAAAATAATCTATAGTTTCATTGCAGGCCCCTCCAAAATCCCAACATAATTCTTCACAATCCTTGAAAGACAAATGCTCAACCTCATATGAAAAAACAAAAAACCCAGGATAGCCAAAGCAATCCTGTACAATAAAGGAACTTCTGGAGGCATCACCATCCCTGACATCAAGCTATATTAATGAAAACAGCCTGGTATTGGCATATAAACAGTCAGATTGACCAAAGAAATAGAATTTAAGACCTGGGCATTATTCCACACATCTATGAACACCTGATTTTTGACAAAGAAGCTAAAATTATACAGTGGAAAAAAAGAAAGCATCTTGAACAAATAGTGCTGGCATAACTGTCAACATGTAGAAGAATCAAATAGATC
>NC_022036.1:4077527-4108371 GCF_000317375.1 Microtus ochrogaster
AGAAGAATCTCAAATGGATGAAAGACACTGAAGGAAATGCTCAACATCCTTAACCATCAGGAAAATGCAAATCAAAACAATTCTGAGATACCATCTTATACATGTCAGAATGGCTAAGATAAAAACACCAATGATAGCTTATGCTGGAGAGGATGTGGAGTAAAGAGGAACACTTCTCCGTTGCTGGTGGCAGTGCAAACTTGCACAACCACTCTGGAAATCAGTATGAAGTTTCTCAGAAAATTGGGAATTAACCTACCTCAAGTCCCAATAATACCTCTTTTGGGCATATACCAAAAGGATGCTCAATCATACTACATAGGCATTTGTTCAATTATGTTCACAGAAGCATTATCTGTAATAGCCAGAACATAGAAACAACCTAGATACTCCCCAACAAAAGAATGGATGAAGAAAATGTGATATATTTACACAATGGAGTATTAGTCAGTTGTAAAAAACAATGACATCTGGAAATGTGCTTGCAAATAAATGGAACTAGAAAAAAAACCTTCCTGATTCAGTTAACACACATCCAGAAAGGTCAGCATGGCATGTTCCCACTCATAAGTGAATACCACTGTAAAGCAAAGGATGATGAGCTTATAGTCCATGAATCCAGAGAAGCTAAGTAACAAGGAGAACCCTAAGAGAAACAGATATAGATCCCCCTGGGAATGGGAAATAGGCAAGGTCTCCTGTGAAAATTGGGGGCAGGGGGTGTGGGTAGAAGGGACTGTGGAAGGAGAGAAGGAGGGGAGAAGGGGAGAGGTGAGAAGAACTTGAGGGAATAGGATAGTCAAGATGGGGGAAGGACAGAGATGAAGAGCAAGGAAGAAGATATCTTGATTGAAGGAGCCATTATGGGCCTATCAAGAAACATTTTATTAAAAAAACCAACTTTTTTCATTTTACATATCAATTCCAGTTCCACCCCTCCTACTGTTCCCTCCATTTTTCCCCCTACCCCAACTCCCCATTCACTCCTCAGAGGGGGTAAGGCATATTGCGAACCCCATATCACACAGACAACTGATCTCCTATATATATACACCTCCATCTATTGCTGGATGAAAGTTCTATGGTGATATGCAAGATATTCATCACTGTGGCTATGAGAGAAGGCCAGTTCAGTCACCCTCTCCTCTGCTGCCCAAGGACCTAGCTGGGGAAATCCCCTTGGACACCTGGGAACCCCTCTAGAGCCAAGTCTCTTGCCAACCCTAAAATGGCTCCCTTAATTAAGATATCTTTTTCCCTGCTCCCATATCCACCCTTCCTCCACCTCAACCATCCCATTCCCCCAAGCTTTCCCCAATCCTCCCCTTCTCCCTTCTCTCTCCCCCTCCCACCCCACCCCCATGCTCCCAACTTTTGCCTGGCGATCTTGTTTACTTCCAATATCCAGGAGGATAAATATATGTTTTTCTTTCAGTTCACCTTCTTATTTAGCTTCTCTAGGATCACGAACTATAGGTTCAATTTCCTTTGCATATCACAATAGAACCTTCATCTGGCGATGGATGGAGATAGAGGCAGAGCCCCACATTGAAGCACTGGACTGAGCTCCCAAGGTCCAGATGAAGAGCAGAGGGAGGGAGAACACGAGCAAGGAAGTCAGGACTGTGAGGGGTGCGCCCACCCACGGAGATGGTGGGACTGATCTAATGGGAGCTCACCAAGGCCAGCTGGACTGGGACTGAATGAGCATGTGATCAAACCGGACTCTCTGTGGCTGACAATGAGGGCTAACTGAAAAGCCAATGATAATGGCACTGGGTTTTGATTCTACTGCATGTATGGCTTTTTGGAAGCCTAGTTTGTTTGGATGCACACCTTCCTAGACCTGGATGGAGGACAGAGGGTCTTGGACTTCCCACAGGGCAAGGCACTCTGACTTCTCTTAGGACTGGAGAAGGAGGGGGAGGGATAGTGGAGGGAGAGGGAGGGAAATGGAAAGAGGGGAGGAGGTGGAAATTTTTAATAATAAATAAATAGATAAGAATAAAAACCCTCAAGAAATAAGACATTAAAATACCAAATAACCCAATTAAAAATGGAATACAAATCTAAACAGAGAATTCTTTTACCAGGAATCCACAAGGATGACCCTAGCTAAGACCCTAAGCACCAGTGGAGAGGGTGACCTAACTGGCTTTGCCCTGTAGTCACATTAATGACTACTTTAAATCTCACCATAGAACCTTCACCCAGCACTGATGGAAACAGAGGCAGAGATCCACAGTGGAGCACTGAGCTGAGCTCCCAAATTCCAGTTGAAGAGTGGGAAGAGTGAGAATACAAGCAAAGATGTCAAGACCATGATGGGGATACTCACTGAAACAGCTTACCTGAGCTAATGGGAGCTCATTAACTTCAGCCAGATTGGAAAAGAAACAGTAGAGAACCAAATTAGGCACTTTGAGTATGGGTTACAGTTGTACATCTGGGGCAGACTGTGGGGGCCACTGGCTGTGGGACCAGGATTTATCCCTACAGCTTGTACTGGCTTTTTGGAACCCATTGTCTTTGGAGGGATGATGTGGAAGGGTCATCTATCGATGTGCTACTCTCATTAGTTAATAAAGAGACTGCCTTAGCCTTTTGATAGGGCAGAAAATTAGGTGGGTGGAGTAGACAGAACAGAATGCTGGGAAGAAGGGAAGTGAGGTGAGATGCTCTGGAGCCAGCCGCCAGGTCAGACATGCTGAATCTTTCCCGGTAAGCCACCACCTCGTGGTGCTACACACATTATTAGAAATGGGTTAATCAAGATATGAGAATTAGCCATTAAGAGGCTAGAACTAACAGGCCAGGCAGTGTTTAAAAGAATAAAATTTGTGTGTTGTTATTTCGGGTGTAAAGCTAACCATGTGGGAGCTGGGCAGGATGAAAAGCAGGTCTACTCACCTCCTCACTACAGAGGGATATCTTGCTCAGCCTAGATACAGTAGGAAGGGCTTTGGCCCTTCCTTGAAGCAATGTGCCTTAGCCCCTCTGAGGAGTGGATGGGGAGTTAGGGTAGGAGAAAAGGTAGGAGGGAACAGTAGGAGAGGTGGAAGCAGGAACTGGAATTGGTATGTAAAATGCAAAAAGTTAGTTTTTTAAATAAAATAAATTAAATTAAAAAAAGAAAAAAGAAGGAGAACAGGTTTGCTTGTTTTTTTTTGTATCTGGCAATTGATAATATATATATATATATTAAACAATTAAACAAATATATATGTATATATATTTAATAAATAAATAAATGCAAATAAACCAATAAACCACTAGTCTCTTCTCTTTATTCTAAGTTCACTCATACCACAGAAAAATGAGCTCTGTAATCCAGAAAAAATTCATTGCTGTGATTCATATTAAAGTAAGTTCTTTTAAATGGGATCAGATCACTTGAAGGGTTCACAACGTGTTAAGTACTTGAATTTAGTGTATGTTAATCTTGATAATTTTTTCATTTGAAAGCTATGCAATGTATCTAATGTTAATTAAAACAATTAAGTAGAAACCAAGCATTAAAATTTTAGGGTCCATAAGGACTTTGCTTTGAAATATGTTCCAGTTCCCAGTGTAAACTTAAAGAATTATTATGATGGTATTCATTTCATCTAAGTATGCATGACTTCAGAAATTAAAAATTGTCAAACTATGATGTTTAGTAAATGATCTGATTATTCTAAAGTTCATTTCTTACATTTTAAAATTGTTTTTATTGAGCTATATATGTTTCTCCACTCCCCTCCCTTCCTCTCACTTCTGCTTCTACCCTCTCCCATGGTCATCGTGTTCCCAACTTACTCAGGAGATCTTGTCTTTTTCTATTTCCTATACACATTAGATTCATTTTTGTCTCTCTTAGAGTCCTCTTTGTTGTCCAGGTTCTCTGGGATTGTGAATTGTAGGCTGCCTTTTTATAAATTTGTCTTTCTGGGTCTCGGTTACCTCACTCAATATGTGTTTCCAGATCCATCCATTTGCCTGCAAATTTCAAGATGTCATTATTTTTTCTGCTGTGTAGTACTCCATTGTGTAAATATACAACATTTTCCTTATCCATTCTTTGGTCGAGGGGCATTTAGGTTGTTTTCAAGTTCTGACTATGACAAACAATGCTGCTATGAACATAGTTGAGCACATGTCCATGTTGTACTATAGAGCATCATTTTGGTATATGCCCAAAAGTGATATTTCTGGTTCTTGAGGAAGGTTGTTTCCTAATTTTCTGAGAAATCGCCTTACTGAAATCAAAAGAGGCTGTACCAGTTTGCACTTCCACCAACAATGAAGGAGTGTTCCTTTTACCCCACATCATCTCCATTTTAAGTTGTTATCAGTGTTTTTGATCTTGGCCATTCTTACAGGTGTAAGATGCAATCTCAGAGTTGTTTTGATTTGTATTTCTCCGATGGCTAAGGACATTGAGCATTTTCTTAAGTGTCTTTCAGCCATTTTAGATTCAACTGTTGAGAGTTCTCTGTTTAGGTCTTTACCCAATTTTTTTTATTGGATTATTTGTTCTTTTGATGACCAATTTCTTGAGTTCTTTGTATATTTTGGAGACCAGCCTTCTGTCTGATGTGGGGTTGGTGAAGATTTTTTCCATTCTGTAGCTGCTGTTTCTTCTTGTTGACCATATCCTTTGCTTTACAGAAGCTTCTCAGTTCCACGATATCCCATTTATTGTTTCTCTTAGTGACTGTGCTACTGCGGTTATGTTTAGGAAGTAGTCTCGTGTGCCAATGCGTTCAGATGTACTTTCCACTTTCTCTTGTCTGAGGTTCAGTGTGTTTGGCTTCATGTTGAGGTCTTTGATCCATTTGGAATTGAGTTTTGTACATTGGTGATTGATATCGATCTCTTTTCATTCTTCTATATGTTGATATCCAGCTATGCTAGCACCATTTGTTGAATATGCTTTCTTTTTTCCCATTTTTATATTTTTTGCTTCTTTGTAAAAAAATCAGGTGACAGTAAGTGTGTAGATTGATATCTGGACCTTTGATTTGCTTCCATTGTTCCTCTTGTCTGTTTTAATGCTAATACCAGGCTGTTTTCAGTACTGTAGCTCTGTAGTAGAGTTTGAAGTCAGGGATTGTGATGTCTCCAGAAGTTCCTTTATTGTACAGAATTTCTTTGGCTATCCTGTTTTTTTTTTTTTTCCATATGAAGTTGAGTAGTGTTCTCTTGAGGTCTATGAAGAATTTTACTGGGATTTTGATGGACATTGCATTGAATATACAGATTGCTTTTCATATGATTGCCAGTTTTAATATGTTGACTCTACCTACCCAAGAGCATGGGGGATCTTTCCATTTTCTCACATCTTCTTCAATTTCTGTCATCAAAGATTTAAAGTTCTTGTCATACAGATCTTCCCTGGTTTGGGCCCAATCCCACAGAGGTCTCTAGCTTGGGCCTTCTATCCCAGAAGTCCCTGACTCATTTCTGGTTTCACAAGGTTATTTAGGTATAGAGACTACTATGGATCAGGAAGAACCATATTAAAGGCCAGGCTTGCAGGGCCATCAATTCACTAATTTTTGAAATCTAGTTTATCCACTGGTTCATGACTTGTATGTACCCAGCATTGCAGAAATGCAAAGTATGACAGAGGATTCTAGTGTTATAGAAATGTAAAAATCTTGTGCTTCAGAGCCAAGAAAAGAGGCTAATAGAAATTTAAGTATTCAGTATAAAATTTACTAATCAGAAGATTTAAATAGTTATTCGGTATATCATTCTTCTCTCACTTTGTTAAGTCACTGACACCTTGCTCCCCTCCTACTGTCCCTATTCACACCTCACAATTTATCCACTAGGCTCCAGAATATATACAATGCATGTTTCCTTACCGATTGCATGCTAGGTACCTGGGCATGTCCTTACAGTTAAATTATAGATAAGTAATGACATAAGCTTAATGTACATTTGGCTTTATAGTTCAGTACAAGAAACAAATCTTCATAATTGTAGCATGTGTTTTGACAGTAAAGACAAGAATCAAATGGAACCTTCATACTACAACCAGGATGTGCTAATTTCAGTGAAATGGAACATTACTCTGTAACATATACTACTATTATTTTTGTTAAGTAGGGAAATTATTCCACATATTTCATCCAAACTCATGATACTGAAATTACTATTTGCATAGAATGTGAATGAGCACGTGTATTTGGCATTCATAGAAATAATCTATTTCTCATCATGATTCAGAAACAAAGAATGGCAAAAGCAAGGCGAGCTAAGCAAGGACAAGATACTTCAAGTTGTCTTGGAGGAATTTGTGGTGTACTAAGTTTATACAATCTTACTGACTCACACATTAACACACAAGTATATGAGAAGGGGAAGTAGCTAGAGGCTGGCACAGAATCCTGTTTCTGTAAAATTTCTTTGGAACTGTAGAAGACTCATATCCGAGGCTGCTTGAAATGCATCATAATGTTTAGGAAAGGAGAGTTTATTCTCTGAGGGCCCAGCCTAGTTGACAGAGACAAAGAAATGATCTCTTTCTATTTTTCTCATCCTCAACAGAACATGTAATTAAGAATCACAGACAGTAACAGTACATTTCTGAAACAACTACCATCAGAGTCCCCGAATATTAGCATTGATGTATCTCATAATTCCCATTGTATTGTCTTTGCTTCTAGATGGTTCTGATGAACTTACCAAAAAGTAAAGCTAGGGAGTGAACTTTTGGAATCCACTCTGAAGCTCAGCCTCTCCTGGATGGAATCTGGATCCCCTGGTCTGTAGCAGAAGTAAAAAGTGATGTGGGATTTTCCTCTGTATGCTGTGATTACCATTGATTAATAAAGAACTGCTTTGAGCATATATCAGGGCAGAACAGAAATAGGCAGAGAAAAATAACCTGATTACTGGGAGAAAGAAGGTGGAGTCATTGAGAAGCCATGTAGCTCCACCAGAGACAGATGCTGGAACTTTACCGGGTAAGCCACAGCCACAAGGTGATACACAGATTATTGAAGATGGGTTAATTTAAGATATGAGTTATCCAGAAATATGCTTAAGCTATTGACCAAACAGTATTGTAAATAATATCATTTTTGTGTGGTTATTTTGGTTGTGGTGGCAGCCGGGAACAAACACGCAGCCTCTTGCTACAGAGAAGAGCTGTTGCCCACATAGAACCTTCATCCCTATGTTCCAGTGGTATAGGAAGGTATTCTTCATACTACCAAAGGAGAAATATAAACACAAACCCTTCAATCTACAGTGTTTTTGCCTGCAGATATTCTAGTGCAATGGTGGCAGAAAGCTTGTGGGAGTAACCAATCAATACATGATATAACGTAAGGATTGCTCTACAAGATGGAACCCATACTTGATGCTGGCTAAAAACCCAAGACTAGATAGCCAAGGGACTTAGGGTAGAACAAAATACTACTGTTCTAAGGAAATTTAGTAATAAGATGACTTCTAATGATATTATGCTGTATACGTATATCAGTGCCTTGCTCAACTATCATCAGAAAAGTTTCTCCTGCAGCAGATGGGAACAAATACAGAGACCCACAGTCAGACATTATTCAGAGAGTGAGAGATCTTGAAACGCTCAGTCCTAAGTGGAATTCGTCAATTCCCCGCAGGAATCAGGGAATCCTGCAGAAGAGGAGATGGAAAGAGTACAAGAGCCAGAGGGAATGGAGGACATTAAGGAAATAAGGTCCTCTAAACACACAAGAAAGATGCACATATGAACTCACAGAGACTATGGATACATGCACAGGTCCTGCATGGGTCTGTAGTGGATGGGGCCCTAGAACTGAAAGGAGATGTGGACACATGCCCCAATCCCTAGCCCAGAAGCTATCTCTATTGATAAATGCATGCAAATGAATGTTTAGTTTTCTCCAAGGGAGTTTCATTGGGGAAGCAAACGACTCCTAAGGGTAGACCACATGCCCAGCAGTAGATGGTCAATAGAAGACAAACCAATGGCATATTTGGACGTTCCTTGTCTCATCATGTCATGTCAGGGTCTTTCCTTTCATTCTTTTTTATTTTTAATCTCTTCTCTCTCTCATCCTCCAAGTCCTTTGCATATATATTATGGCTTCCAGTTGTGTATTTTTACAGGATTCTCTAGTGTGGAAATGATTGGTCCTTTGTGACTTTTCTGTTCCATGTGCATTGTCTTCGGCTTTATTCCTTCTGTTTGTTTGCCTTTTCCTATTCTGATGCATTAGTTTTTGCTTTATCTTATTATATCATATTTTATTATTATTCCTTAGACACCTGTTTGTTTTCTAATAAAAGACAGAAAGGGGGTGGATCCATATGGGAGGGAAAATGGAGCAGAACTGGGAGGAACAGAGAGAGAGAGGAAACTGTAATCAGAATATATTATATGAAAGAAACTATTTTCAATAAAAGAAAAAAGGAAAAAAAATCCTCACTATGGATACACATCAGTTATAAGAAGTTATTTTAGCCAAAAAGACAAAAGTTCAAAGCAAAGTAAGATAGATTAAAAATTTCATAATTCTAAACAGAGTTTCAGAAAATGCACACCTTCAACGACTTGTTTTCCAGGACACAAGTAAACAGTTGCACATCACAAACTCACTGCAGAAAACAGACAACGCCTCCTGCCCAACTCGTTTTGAACTGTGGGCCCCTAGCCAGGTGCTATTGTTCTGTGTGACTTTTCCTGAGGAGACATGACCAATGTAGCTTTATCTAGATAGGGCACTGATGACAGACCAAACAAATGATTGCCTCTAAGTCTATGGAAGAGAATCAATGGGATTGCAGTTGTTTATATGAATAAACGTGAGAGTTACTCACAAAAGCAGAGGTTATACAGATGCAACTGCATCTCCAAAAGCCCACCTCAGCATGTGTGAAAACTCATGTTGTTTCCCTAAACTCTCTGTACAGCTTACTGGGAGCTTGGGTAATGGAGATGTAACCACAGCAATCATTACTACCCAGAAAATCTTAGGTAAGGTCTTGTGAATCCCCTAAGTGTCAGGAACTTCCTGAGACTTGTGAGTTTTTTGTATTTTCTAAGTCTTTTCAGTTTCATTTACTTTCTGAGCCTCCCTCTAGGAGGGAACATTTCAACTCTGAGAAAGTAACTGCATGGATCTGGATAAAGAGGAAAGGTGGTACATAAATATTTGAGTGTACAAAATCAACAGTGCAGCCACCATTAACTTAAGTAATATATATATATATATATACACACACATATATATATATATAAAATGTAATAACACTGCTTATTTGCTTTCAGTGGATATTTCAAATGTTTATATATAAAGTACATCTACAAACCATAGTATTTAATTGAGAGTATACAATATGCATAAAACCTACAATATAAAATAATAACCTATAATATAAAAACATAAAATGGGAGGATGTGACCACTGCTCAAACTAAATTGTCATTGAACAGATTATTTTGAAATATTTTTTAAAGATTTTATGCAATAGACTTTGATAATATTTTTTCCCTCTCTCAGTTCCTCTCAGACCTCTCCTCACCTATATCCATGCAACTTCATGTTCTTTCTCTCTACCAGGAAGATTTGTAAAAAGGCTTCTCCCCACTGTGGGAGGAACACCTAAGATGTTTAGGGTGTATCTTCAGAATAGCCTGAGAGAGGTGTTCTGGGTGGATAGGGTGCTACAATTCTGAACTGTGTAGCCTGAGTGAATTTGATTTCAAATCTCAGGTATTTATTTGAAATGAATAGAACTAGAATAAAGAAGGCAATACTTGTGATAAGTTTTGTTTGTCTCAGCTGTTAGTGTTGCTTTAGCTGAGGCATAGGGCAGAGATAGCCTCTTCCATTAGTCCTGAATATGGACATAGTTATTGATATGAGGTGCTTAGCCTGGTCTTCTTACCCTTACCAGAGGTCACATACAAGCAGAAGTATGGGCAACACCATAAGATTGTGTGATGTGGGATTCTCCTTTGTATGCTGTGAATACCACTGGTTATTATTGGTTAATAAAGAATCTTCTTTGGGCCTATTGCAGTGTAGAATAGGGCAAGGCAAGAATTCCAAGCAGATAGAGGAGAAGAGAGTAGGCAGAGTCAAGGAGAACCATGTAGCCAATGGAGGAGACAGACACCAGATGGAACCTTACCAGTAGGCCACAACCATGTGATGATACATAGATTAATAGAGATGGGTTAATTTAAGATATAAGAGCTAGCTAGCAATACACCTAAGTGATTGGCCAAACAGTGATTTAATTAATGCAGTTTCTGTGCAATTATTTTGAGTATGGGCAGCCAGAAAAAAAAAGTGGTCTCTGACAACATCTGTGTGGAGATAAGATTAGAATCCTGAATTATAATTGTTCAGTATGCAACATAAGAGGATTGTCCCATGAAGTGGAGACATCTCGTGGGACTGAACATTTAAGGCATAAAACCAGACATTCCCAGTAGATAGTGTCAGAATTAAGTTAGGCAACATCCTTTGGGTGTTCACTGGAGAAAAAATTGCTTAATTTCTGGGGAACTATACAACTCTCCATATGTCAGTATGAAGTATTGAACATATTAAGATAAAAGTAGAAAAAATCTTGATTTTTTCCCATTATTTGATAGGACCCCAACATTTATCTCTCAGACTGTTCTATAAGGACTCTAAAAACTGTGCTCATCAGTGTTCTTTGGGTGCAATGCCAATGCACAGATGGACAGACAAAGCAAAACAACTCCCTCATAAAAAGAAACAACCACATAAAACAAAAGAAAATTTTAAATTAGGCAGAGCTGTTGTAATGAAAACTCATTGAGAAGCAAGAAAACAAGGCTTCCTTGTGGTCTGATGATACAGCAGAGCTGGGAGATCCTGTGAGAGTGCATGCAAACTCTCATTTTCCTGCTACATTTTCTAAGAACAATAATAAGTCAAGTATAAAGAGTCTACAGTATAAATAATCAAGTTGTGGTCTGTCAGTCAGCTCATTAGCAGGATGAGAGAGATTATTAAAAATTCAAGTATTTGTTCGTTTTATCCAGATCTATCAAATATGAATCTATATTTTTATCATTGCTCCAGGTAATCTGAAGGCACAAAACATTGTGTAATAAAAAATATTGTAGTGCAGTCCCTATCAAAGAACAAGTGAAGTTTTATAGGTCAGCAACAGGGTATCAAGAGACACCTTGGGGACCAGTGGAATGTGGCTCAGGAATTGACTTCATCTAGAGACCCTATCTTCATTAAGGTGTCTATCACTGTGAAGAAACACCACAACCATGGCAACTCTTATAAAGAAAAAGATTTTATTGAGGTGGCGATGCCAGGTACCAGGGTATGCACATTTCAGGGTAGGGGCGTGTGGATTAGAAATATTGGGCAGAAAGAACAGAGATATGAAAGAAAAGGACAGAGACAAAGAATAGAGTTGGGGGGGGCAATTCAGTGTATACTAAAATCTCCCACATCTATTTTCCATATGCTTATATACCCCAATCCAGAAAAGGGGGGGGGAGAAGACAAAAGCCTGCTTTAACATGATACAAAGAACAAACAGCAATTACCTGTTCAATACCTGAAGCATCAAGCAAGTATATACTGAGTTAAATATTCTGTTTTTTTAGGCAGGACATGCAGCAATCATATCTTAGGCCAAGCATCTTATAGGTAGCCACTCCCTGGGTCAAACCTCCAGTCATATCTTTGAAGGAGCAGGAATATGCCTGAATTCTCTGAACAGATCCACCTCTGTGGGCCATCTTAATGCCCAAAGAACCAAGCAGCCACGCCCTAGGTCACGATATCTTGTTAATAGCCACACTTTAAGTCAAACCTCTTGCCATTAACCTTAAAGGAGCAAGAATGGACCTGAATTCTCTGGCCATTATTCAAGGTGAAAAACACTTCTGTGGGCTCGCACAGGTTTATAGTTCCAGAGTTTTAGTTCATTATCATCACAGAAGGACATAGCAGTGTGCAGGCGCACATGGTGCTGGAAAAGGATCTGAGAGTTCAACATGATTTTCAGGCAGCAAGAAGTGAACTGTCTCCCACACTGGGCATAAATTGAACAAAGGAGACCTCAAAGCCTACCCAGAGTGACACACTTCTCCCAACAAGGCCACACCTACTCCAACAAAGCCACATCTCTTGGTAGTGCCACTCCTTTGGGGGATATTTTCTTTCAAAGCACCACAGACTACATTCTATCCTTTTGAGATAGGAGAACTAATATCTCAACATTATTCATGGTATTTCATAATACAGGGTCTTGTAACTGCGGGCACTTCCTTTGTAAGACTTGTAACTTCCACTTTTCACCGGACTAAGAGTAACACACATCATAACTAATTTTAATAATTGATAATTTTAAAATAACCAATTTCTTTCCCAATAGTTTTGCAACTCCTTTGGAAGGTGTGATTAATCAGTAATATTTTCTCCATAAGAAAGTTTTCAAAGAATGAACAAATCTAAAATGGATTGTGGCTAATTCAGAGGAAGATGTCTAAGTACTGCCTGCCATGCTTTGGCTGGATAAATCTTCAGGCTCAATGGGAAACACCTATATTATCAACTTTGTGTTCTGTGTTTCTCTAAAAGTGTCATAGTTCTTTGACTACCAGTGTTATTATGAAGAACAATCAGCCCCTCATGCCTGACCCCTAGCCCATTAGACTTTGGAGTTCAGGCAAGCTCATGATGGAAACCGTTCAGCTGTGAAGAAACCACCTTTACGCATAGTATCCTATCTTTGGATATCTAGCCTGGTATGTCTGACAACACTGGTACTGCTAGATGTGTGGTTAAGTAGAGAGGATCTGGCAGTAAGACTGTGCTGCTACATGGAATACACACATCCAAGAAAGAAACCTTCTTTGTGGGATTTTTATGATGCCCAAATGAAATGATGCATGTGAAGTTCTATCAATGTGTAGTGTTTTACACTTAGTAAGTGACTAACCTTGTGTGTCTTCATTTATATACCTTTATTAAGAGTGGGGGAAGTATTGATTAACCATTGAATAAAGAGCACAGTCTTTTTTTTTGAACACATCAGACATTTGCCAACATGGTGACATAGGGAAAGATTCTGGACACAAGTGTCTATCTTGTTTAAAGACAGGAGAATAGAGGTGACTCATTGAGAATACATTGAAATTTCTGGGGACAGATCTCTAGTCTCCAGGCATTGGGTAACTAGGTCAAATCAGCAAATCTCAACCCACTACCAAGCTGCAGAGCCAGAAAGATTCTGGCACCACCTTGTAAAGCTTACTACCAGGGCTGAGAAATTCCATAGGAGGGCAGTGACATGCATCTGGACTGTAGAAACGCTGATGGATAGATGCTGGGAAGATACTTATGGAGAGAGTCTGTGCACATGTATAAATCATAGGCCATTATTTTATAGAGTCCTCAAACTACTTGTTTTTAATCTGGTTTCTACTTTCAGCTTATTCAGACAATGCTCATGTTTGCCCCTTTATTAATTTCTGATGAACCTGGATTACCAAATCTATAAACAGTGTTAAAGCTCTTTCAGTATCTGTGGGTTTTGAAGAAACTTCTAAGTAATTCTTGGACATGGTAAGTATAACTGTAGGAGTTCTACATGGGACTTTGGGATCACTGGCATTGAATGTACCTTGTTTTCTTCAGGATATTATGGTATGTATAATTTGTGAGGCTAGGTAATTAGAATTCTGATAGAATTTGTTTTATTTTGGAGATCCAGAAAACAAAATTTATAGTTTAATTTTATAGTCAATAAATTCAACTAAAAATAAAAATAACAATATCTGATAAAACCTCATTTCATAAAAAGTCAACAAATGCACCAAATGTAGTATTTTCCTACAAATTAAGAGAAAATGTGTGGTCTTATATTACTAGACACAGATAAAAAGGCCGCAGTGAGCTTTTCTGGATTTAGGAAATAATTGGCAACCAAGATTAGAGGAAACTACTGAGGCTTTAGTTCAAACATAACACCAGTGGGTGTGATTTTCTTTGCACAGTGTCCCCTGAGAGCACCCTTGACCTGAGCATTCCTCAGGCTGTAGATGAGGGGGTTCAGCATGGGATTGAAAAAACTGTAAAACAGGAAAAGAATCTTCTGTTGCTCCTCGGGGTGCTGAGATTTGGGGGCCATGTACATGATGATGGCACTGCCAAAAAAGAGCCCAAGTACACAGAGGTGGGAGGAGCAGGTGGAGAAGGCCTTTCTGCGACCCTCCCCTGACTGGATCTTCAGGATGGCTAACAGGATGCGTGTGTAGGAGACCAGTACAAAACACAGGGGACCCACCAGTATGAACACACAGGCTGCAAAGATGACGACTTGATTTAGTGTTGTGTCAGCACAGGCCAGCTTGAGGACAGACAGGATTTCACAGAAGAAGTGATTGATTTCATGGGGTCCACAGAAGGGAAGCCTCAGGATGAGGACTAAATGGACCAGAGCCAGAAGGAAGCTTAATATCCAGGAAGCAGCAGCCAGGATAGTACACACTCTCCAACTCATGATGACAGTATAGTGTAGGGGATAACAGATGGCCACAAACCTGTCATAGGACATTATCACAAGGAGAAGACATTCTGTGTGTGCAAAAGCCAAGAAGAGAAAGGTCTGTGTTATGCATCCAACAAAGGATATGGGCTTTATCTCATCCAAGAGGTTCACCAGTGTCTGGGGCACTGTGTTGCAGGCATAGGCCATATCGACAATGGCCAGGTGGGAAAGGAAGAAGTACATAGGAGTGTGGAGTCTGGAGTTCAGGCAAATTATTCCAAGGATGGTCCCATTCCCTAACAGGGTGACCATATAGAAGATAGAGAAAAGTAGAAAAAGGACTAGATGAATTCTTGGACCAAGACAGAATCCGAGCAGGATGAACTCTGTGACCATTGTCTGATTTTCTTCCATTTCTCTATGAAGGAGAGATAGAGAGTACTATGAGATACAATCATATTAAAACATCTGTTTTATTTTTTAATTTCATCAGTATTTTTGGTGTAGAATACTTTTAAAATATACTCTTAGAAACATATTTAAGTAAACTAATTAATAAAATATTACTTAACAAACAGTTAAATTGTATGTCTATCTGCTCAAGTTTCTCTGTAGTTGTTCAATTTTTAGAAGGGAAATAAGTCAGGAGTTACTGGCCTGGAACCATTGGCACAGATGTCATTAAGAACTACCAAACCGACCATGCAATGCTGGCGCAGGCCTTTAATCCCAGCACTCAGGAGGCAGAGGCAGGAGGATCTCTGTGAGTTTGAGGGCAGCCTGGTCTACAAAGTGAGTTCCAGGACAGCCAGAGCTGTAATGCAGAGAAACTGTCTTGAAAAACCCAAAACCAAACAAACAAAGAACCCAAAACCAAAACACAAACTAAAACCCCAAACCCTCTATAAAACCTACCAAACTTTTATGTACAAACATAAAACACGAAATAGAGATCTTCAGAGTCTCATGTGTGCCATCTTGCTATATAAAAGAGTACTGGAACTTTTAGAAGGATAGTGTCAGGAAAAGTAGAAACTGTAGGTTGCATTGGTAGAAATCAGATTGTTGTTACAAATATTTAAATATTTACAAAATTTAAATTGTAACTGGAGTATAGAGGCTGTTTTTGATGGGCAAGAATAATTGGATGCCTTCAGGAGCAGAAGCTGAAGTTTAGCTCATGCACACCGTTGCAATGTTAGTGTGGAGGAAGTTGGTAGGAGAAATAAAATCTAACTATAGTCCTATATGAAATTATATATGTCTGTTCTTATTTGTCTAAACATACATTCTATTGTTATATAAATTCATGTAAAATGTGCATCATTGTCTTGCTAAATGAACACAAATCAATGTTTGATAATTTGCTAACTGAGTTATTAATGCAGTAATATAATATAATACCTATTTTTCTACTTCTCTACACGTACAAAGTAGGACAGTTAGAATTCAGTTGAATGGAGTTACAGGACTAGACATTGAACTAGTCCAGATCTGTGCTCTTATAAACTCCTGGAGATTTGAAGGGTACTCATGATTTGGGGTTTTCCAAATAGTAGTCTGCTTTGATTCGCCTTCTTGGTTTTACCAGAACAAAAATAGTCTAAGATGAAAATAAGGCAGAAAGACATTTAACTTATTCTTTTTAAGACTTACAGAATGGTTGCATTTTATTAAACTATTCTTTTTTTTTTTTTTTTCCGCGACAGGGTTTCTCTGTGGTTTTGGAGCCTGTCCTGGAACTAGCTCTTGTAGACCAGGCTCACAGAGATCCGCCTGCCTCTGCCTCCCAAGTGCTGGGATTAAAGGCGTGCGCCACCACTGCCCGGCTTATTAAACTATTCTTATCATGTCCGTGTGCAGAGATCAAAAGACAAGCTCCAGAAGCCATCTCTCCATTCATCATGTGGGTTCCAGGGAAATAAACTTGGGTTGATAGACTTAGCCGCAAGACCCTTTACCTGCTAAGTCCATCCTGCCTGTCCTACTCATTTTATTTTAGTTCAATCCTTTCCATTGACAACGAATACCATATGTAAAACCTGAAATTAAGTTTGATAATTGGGTAACTGAATCACTGAAAAAATTATTAATTCACTTTATGTATTTTTTTCTACATCTAGAAAGTATGGTAGTCAGTATTCAGTTGAATGGAGTTATAGGCATAGACACTGAACATTCCAGATCTGTATTCCATAAACCTGAAATTAAGTAATTTGTTATTTAAATGGACAGCAGAAAAGAGCAAGATGACCTCAGAATCAAGGATTACAATTCTCTGTAAGTAGGAAATTCAAAAACTATTGACAAATTGATATTGTGGCTAGTCACTTTACAGAAATCTGAATGGACTAATTAGGGATAAATAGTTTACAAAAAACTTTCTGATTGTGATTTTGGACCATGATTTCCTCACTTAGTCTTGTGAAATACAATGTGGTTTCTGGTGAGAACTTTGCCAATTCCATTGCTTGGGCAACATATAGTGAAGCTTAGTTACTTTACCAATGATTAGTGTTAGGGATAACACAAAGTTTGGTTAATAGGGATGACATGGAGTTTGGTTAGTCCACAGTTTAACAGTTAACTGTAGCAAAGGATATGTTAAGAAGTGTTTACTGCGGAATTGGCGTGGGAGACAGAATTGGGTTCTTAAAGAAACAATTGTAAAATGTACATATAACTAATGAGAATAATGACCTAGAAGTGAAAAGGTCATTACAGTTGTTGGATGTAATCTCCCAGAGGTACCACTGGAAGATTTGAACAACCAGTAAGCTCAAATGCAATTCCTTTCTTACAATACCTGTCTGGAAAAAAGGTAAAAAAAGAAGGGAGGATACAGATGTGGAGTGTAGACACCATGTCTATGAGGAAACATTTGGAAGTTGGTACAAAATGACCTTCAGGAGACAGGAACAAGGGAAACCAGGAAGAGCCAGGTTTCTAGATGTCTGCATGCCACATGGATGTGTGGGTGATCTATCACCTTACCTGTTAGGATTCCTGAAGAGCTCTTCCAGCTGTCATTTCATGTTGTTTACAGTCCTTGGAAATAAATCCCTTTACTTGAACAGGTGACTATACAAAAAGGAACACCTGATTAGCAAAATTTTCTGCTTGTATTACAGTTACATCTTCAATTTTAAATAAAGAATATTTAGATATAATGGCTCATGCTTTATGTACTTGCACATTGATGAAGCATGGAAACAGTTTTTCTGAAGAAAATTTTCAAAACTAGATTCTAGAAAGCAGGGAACATACTCTAGACCAATACAACCTCTTTAATACCACACCTTGCAAAGAAATAGTTCCCTTAAAAAGAAAACAGATGATGTGTCTACCTTCATAGAAGCATTATTGATACAAAGTGAACTTATATTGACTGAAAATAATTAAAATGATACATGTTTTTAAAATTCCATGTTTTAAAATTTAATGTTAAATCAACCTGATTAATAAAGAGTGGTAATAACAAAGAAAGAGCAAACCAAATCTTAGTAACTTTAACCAGTCTGGGAGAATTTAGTGAGTGAACCCAGGCCACCTTCTTATCTGAACATTAAACACAAACATTTCAACAGGAAGCAGCTAGAAGCTAGCACAAATCCTATCTCCTCAGATCTTCTGTGGAGCTGCAGAAACCTCTCTGACTGAAATGCAGTCATATCCTCAGGAAAGGAGATGGTGTTCCCTCAGGGTCCAACCTAGTTAGCAGCCCTTGAGGGGGCACAGGAAGAGCTATGCCATGAAATAGCCTGGGTGCCTGTCTCTGCTGAAAGAAGCAACAAAGCAATTGTGTATTTCTATTTCTGTTCTTGTTCCCTGCATACAATTAGGAAACAAAACGACCGAGCGTACCTCTGAGACTACAACTCTCTTTAGAGTCCCTAAGTACTTCTCAGTATTTGGTCTCATAATTTCCAGGATAGCATTGTCCCCAGTCTCCATGGAATCTGGTAAGCCTGCCAGGAAACCAGACCACTGGAGAAGCTGCTGGCTTCCAGTCTTCAAGTCAACCCTGCTCTGGCAGGTATTTGGGTGTCCCGGGCTGAAGCACACTTGGAGAAAAAAAATGACTCTAAAACACAACTGATTGCAAGTTGCACTCTATGTGGGTGGTGTCCTTAAGCTGCTTAGAAAGACATAAGAAAGATTGGGTAGTTCAAAGCTGGGGGAAGTATTCCTGAGAGACTTTGAGGGATCTTATTTAAGGCAGTACCTTCTAAGGCACAAATATACTGGGAAGTTCTTAGTGATCTACTTTCGGAATCTGTCCTTTCTTAGGAAGAGCAGAGTCTCTAAAAGGTGGTTTCTTTATTATTTATGTATCTCCCAGAAATATGGAGACACCCAATGCCAGAAGCATTTTTATTTATTTATGTTGGGTATTGGAGAAATAAAAATTGTAGTTGATAAAATAGTAAATTTCTAACACAGTAGGTTTATTGCATTGTGATACTGATCTTCTGGGGTTAAAACATAAACCCAGTGGGAGATCCTCACATATTTTCCACCTTTTTGTAAAAGAAGACAGCTTATTAGTTTCCCAGCTGCTCAGACCTGAATAATCACACAGAAACTATATTAATTACAGTACGGTTGGCTTATAGTTTACATGTATTTCTAGATAGGTCTTGCATCTTAATTAACCTATTTCTATTAATCTGTGTATTTCCACAAGGCTGTGGCCTCCCGGTAAGGTTCTTGTGCTCTTCTTCTTCAGCAGCTACATGGCATCTCTTTGACTTTGCTTACTCTTTCTATGTATCTCTTCCACCCTAGCAATATTCTGTCTTTCCATATGTCAAATCAGTTTCATTATTAACCAATGGTAATAAAACATATTCATATTGAGGGAATCCCACATTATCTCCGTTTTTATGTCTAAATGAAAAGAAAGGTTTTAGCTTTAATATAGTAAAATTACATATAAAAACAAATATCAAGCAAGAATTACAGTTAAAATACATATCTACTTTATCTTTTATCATAACTAAGGAAAACTATAACTATATCTATTCTTTAACTCCATCAAAGACCGAAGAAGGATGTAATATTATTTAAGTAAACAGGAAGTGCATTGTAAGCAACTTTCAAAACTCTAGAATTGACAGAGACATCTCGATGCCTCAAAAGTCACCCAAAATACTTCTGCAACATTGGGGCATCCATTTTCAGCCTATAGCTTCATAATATTGGGCAGACTTTTCATTGAAGCAGGAAATTTGAATATCTATTCTGCCTTGTAATGGCTAAGTTCATCAGTTGCTTTTTTCTGTGTTCTGCAGAATGTCTGGCAGCTTATTATGTGAAGCAGGAACCCTGAAGGACCATCCCATCTTTTGTAATGTTCAGCAGTCACTCTTCTGTGGGTCCTGGATGTCCAGCCCATACAACATAGCATCAAGCAGTCCAGGCAAGAGCAGTTTCCTGCCCAAATGGCTATCCTTGTTATTCTGTGTGACCCATTCAGAGGTTTATTTATTGTCTGAATGTGTTTTTATTGTGTATCGGTAATCATTTTCTGACCAGAAACACCATTTTTTTAAAAAAAAATGAAAAGTGGGCGTGGCTACCAACAACTCCAGAGCCCTGCCAGTTGGTTCTGCTCTATCAAACATGGCAGAAGTATATTCAATGCCTCTGCAAACCATGCTTACCACCCCAGCTCCAGGGACTCAGTGGGTCTGTTTCATCATTAAGCAACTAGTACCACTCTGCTCACAAATCCCGTTTAGATGCAAGACCTCCCAAAATAGGCAGAGTTAGTGCTGCCAGTGTGAACCAGAAAGCCTTCTTTAAAGAAGCTCTACAGTGTTTTCTGCTAATGTTGAATCAAGAGGTCTTCTCTCAAAGGAGCCACGCCTCTGCTCGCCTCCAGAAACAGAATCTACCTGAAAAATTGTGACTACCAACCAGTTCCAATTTTCTCCCATTTTTGTAGGTCTAGAAGCCTTTTATTTTTAGGTTTTTTAGGTCTTAAATGGATCCATGCCCCAGATGGTAGGTGCTGTTTGGTTAGCAGAGTCAGCTTGTTTGTTTCCCAGCCACCCAGACCAGAAAATCACAGAGAAACTGTATTAATTACAATACTCACTAATAGCTTACGAATATTCCTAGTTAGCTCTTGCATCTTAAATTAACCCATTTCTATTAATCTGCGTATTGCGACGAGGATGTGGCCTACTGGTAAGTTTTCGGTGTCCTTCTTCTTTGGAAACTACATGGTGTCGCTTTGACTTTGCCTACTCTCTCCATATATCTCTTCAAGCATGGCTATATTCTGCCCTGCCAAAATAGCTTCTTTGTTAACCATTGGTAATAAAACAGGTTCATAGCATAGAGAGGGGAATCCCACATCACGTTTGTAGGTCACGGACACTTTTATCATGAGAATGTATCCATAATGAGAACAAAGCCCACTGCCTTTAGAGAAATCAGACAATTAATTCTTATACAAAAGATCCCTGTCCCTAAAGGACACTCTATAAATGTTTTTTCTTTTTTTGTATCTAGGAGATCTGCAGCTGTTATAAATAAAACTTCTATGATCACCATAAGGAATACTCACCAATAAACAACCAGTCACAAAGAATCATTCTAGAGCCCAACATTGGTGGCACACACCATTAATCCAAACACTTGGAAATCAGAGACAGGTGAATCTCTGTGGTTTTATGACCATCCTGGTATACAGATGGAGTTCTAGGATACTGAAGGCTGTTACACAGAGGCATCATGTCTCAAAAAAAAAAACAAAAACAAAAACAAAAAAGAAACAAGAAACAAATAAACCAATGTTATTCTAGTGAAAGAGACTTAACATTTGATTCGGGTCAAGGTAAACACTCAGTTTCATAATGGCAAACAAATGTAAGTTTGGGAAATATGCACCAAAATCACATCTTTTCTACTGTATAAAAATTTAGAAAATGTGTGATTCAACAAGCTGTCTCTGGGAAACATAAACACATAAAAACATAAACATATGGCGTTAAGGATAGCAAGGAGACAAAGTTTAATTGAAACCAATCTGTTTATTAATGTTTCTAATATTTTCAAACATACATAAATAAGAAAATTGCCTTTGTGGAGAAGTAGGCTGAAAAATATGTGTGAATCAGGTCTTTTAGAAAACATTTTGATATGATTAACATATATTAGGGATTATAAATCTGAAAAATTAGAGAATACTAATTAAGTTTCACATTTGGGGATACAACAAAAACCAAATTTTATAAAGTATGCTGTAGGACATAGCACCAATAGCTATCACTGTCACACAAATTGTCTATGTTCCCTCAAAAGTAAACTGAGATAGCATTTATCCTGTGTTGGCTTTCCCTAGCAGATGTAACCAAATATCCATTTGTCCAGACAGAGCACAGATGACAGACCAACAAAACAGACCCACCCAAGCCTAGCTTATTGGACCAGTGAATATTGGAGCATTTCTTAAAAGACTGTAGACAACTAAAGGGCATTTCTGAAGAGCCTGCCTCGACAGTGGGTGAGGACACAGTGAAAGCTGCCTTTCTGAAATCGCCTACTTGACTCGCAGGCAGTGTGGCTGGACAATGAGTTTTACTCTGTAGCAGTGGTTGCTACTGTGCAACTCTGGAGAGGGCTGTTATGTATCTTCTAAATTTCAGAACCATCTTGAGACTTGTGAGTTGTTTTCTTCCTGAGTTTAGTCAATAATTCACTTCTTAAGTCAAGAGGGCACCAATTCCAGGAGGAAATAATTCAATTTCAATTTGAGAGAAATAACTTCACAATTTCTGGATAAGTATTTACAATCTTAAACAATAAGAATGCTACATAGGTATAGGAATGGATAAAGCCAATAGTACAGTCGGTATTATTGAAATATATATATATGTGTGTGTGTGTCCTAACACTATTTGGTTCTAATGGTCATTCAAAACTCTTTTGTTTAAAGCACTTCCAGAACTAGCTGAAAGTAATACATATAGATCCTAACTAAAGCAGGAGGGTTTGATCAGTACTCAAAGAAATCCATCTTCAGAGTAATTTGCAAAGGAGCCTTTTCTTAGAGTGGGAAGAACAACTGAGATGTGGGAGGGTGAATCTTCTGGGCAGAAGTGTCCTGGGTGGGGAGTGCTGGTGCAGTCTGAACTGTGTGTCCTGATCGATTTCACTTTCAAATGTTACATGTTTATTTGGAATGCATAGATCCTGGGAATAAAAGTGTCAGCGCTTATGATAGGGCTTATTTTTCTCAGCTGCTGATGTTAAAGCGCTCCTCTTTACAATGTGCCTGGCAATAACTATCAACACAAGGCTCCATCACCCAGCCTTTTTACA
Organism: Microtus ochrogaster; assembly: GCF_000317375.1. Taxonomy (NCBI): domain Eukaryota; kingdom Metazoa; phylum Chordata; class Mammalia; order Rodentia; family Cricetidae; genus Microtus; species Microtus ochrogaster. The sequence continues at coordinate 4,100,357 of NC_022036.1, forward strand.
TTTAATGTGGGTCATGTTTTCCCAAAGGAGATACAATCCAAATAACTTTGAGCAACTCCTGAGGCTGTAGTGGATATGAAAATGGAACTCCACATTATACCTAATCTATCAGAACTGCAGCTTGTCATATCTAACTGAAGTGGTGTAGTCTTGTGAGAAGAGTCATTGCTTCAAGAGATCTGGCACTACCTACTATGAGATAGTTGTTAGAGTTCAGATGGAGGACAATGTGCTGGGGTTCACTGGAGAAGTGGTTGCTTGGTTTGTGGGGAATGTCCTCATATCCAGTATCAGTGGTGGAAAGTTGAATATATAAACACAAGAATGGGAAAATAATTATACTCTATTCTTTGATAGAACCTAAATATCCAAATGAAAAACACTTATATTTTTTTAAAAATACTTCCAATATTTGCCCTTATGGTGGCATTTAGAAAGACTGGAGAAATGAGAGTACATTATATCTCAATTTGAAAAAGGACTTCAGCAACTAGAGATATGGCTCTGTTTGTTCAGTGCTTGAAACATAAGCATGAATACTTGAGTTCAGATTCTCAGTACCCACAAAAACTCAGACATGGAAGCACACACAAGTAACCCCAGTCCTGAAGAGGTACAGTAGATTCCTTGGCCTGGCTGGCTAGCTAGTCAACACAGCAGCATCAGGTTCTGTAAAGAGATCCTGTATCAAAAACTGAAGAGGGCATCATTAAAGGATGATATTCAAAGTTGATCGCTGGCCAACACACACATACATCACACAAATGTACACACACACAACCATGTACACATATGCATACATGACACACACACACACACATATATATATCTGTTTATATAGGAGTTAACACAAGTAGACAGGAGAATACATGTTCATATACACTAAAAGATTTCATAGATAACACATTGAGAATCTACATTAAATATATCATGACTGATGCTAGTCTCTAGTTTTTAACTGAGCTCCAGAGTCAGCTAGGTACTAACTCTATTCCACAAAACTTCTCATGGAGGGTGAGATGATCTTGAAGGGCAGTGGCCAATATCAGGACTAATAGAATTAGAAGAACTTATGGAAAGATGCTGGGAAACCATGCATAGAAAAGTCAGCAACAGATATGAATTGCATCCATCGTTGTACAGCTGTAGAGGAATATTGCATTACCCAAACAGTTTAATCTGAGTCTCACTCTCAGCTTATTCAAAAAGACGGTGCTCACACTTACCCTTTTACTAGCTACTGATTATCCAGTCAAATCCCCAATGTATAAATGGAACTTCAGTGACTTCATTGTCTATAGTTCTTTTTTTAAATTCTGCTCCTTCACTCAGCAAACAAGTTAAGATCCTAATATGACTCAGTAATTTTGCTATGAAATTTTGTGGTCTCACAAAGCACAAATAACTACAAATTCTCAAGTGTTTCCTGGACTAGGCAAGTGTAGTTGCAGAATGGACCAGTGTGTGATGGATTTTCTTTGGGTATAGCTTGTTTTGCTTCTAAATTTTGTGACGTTACTGAAGATATTTAATTACTTTCCAGGTTTAATGACATGTGACTTTTTGAACCTGGAAAATGAATTATAATATAATAACTTAATAATAATACTATTACTCATTATAATACTACCACCACCACCATAATGATTTTTATATAATAACCTTATATAATTCCACACCAATTCAATTGGAAATTAGTTATGTCTAATAAAACCTTGTTTCAAGAATGCAACTTTTTATATTATTTTTCCTGCACCTTCAGAAGGATGATGCGCTCTAAACACCAGGTACAATGTGGATGAAAAATGACAATGTGGATGTTTCTGTATTTAGTTAACAATTGGAGACTAATATTGGAGCAAACTACTGTAGCTTGTGGTTCAAACATCACACCAACTGGGAATGTGTTTCTTTGCCCATTGCCCTCCTGAGAGCACCCTTGACCTCAGTGTTCCTCAGACTGTAGATCAGGGGATTCAGCATGGGGCTGAAAAAACTGTAAAACAGAAAAAGGATCTTCTGCTGCTCTTCGGGGTGTTGGGACTTGGGGGCCACATACATGATGATGGCGCTACCAAAGTAGAGCCCAAGAACACAGAGGTGGGAGGAGCAGGTGGAGAAAGCCTTTCTTGAGCCCCCCTTTGACTGGATCCTCAGAATGGCCATCAGAATTCGTGTGTAGGAAACCAGTACAAAGCATAGTGGCCCCACTAAAATGAATACAGAAGCAGTGAAAATAATGATTTTGTTTAGTGTTGTATCAGCACAGGCCAGTTTGAGGACAGACAGAATTTCACAGAAGAAGTGATTGATTTCATGAGGTCCACAGAAGGGCAACCTCAGGATGAGGACTAAATGGACCAGAACCAGGAGAAAGCTAAATATCCAGGAAGCAACAGCCAGAATAGTACACACTCTCCAGTTCATGATGACAGTATAGTGTAGGGGGTAGCAGATGGCCACGTACCGGTCATGGGACATCACCACAAGGAGAAGACATTCTGTGCTACCAAATGTCATGAAGAGATAAGTCTGTATCATGCATCCAGTAAAGGAGATTGGCTTGCCTGGATCCAGTAGGTTGACTAGTGTCTGGGGCACTGTGTTACAGGCATAGGCGATGTCAACCAAGGCCAGATTAGCAAGGAAGAAGTACATAGGAGTGTGCAGCCTGAATTCTAGGTAAATTAATCCAAGGATAACTCCATTCCCCAACAGTGTAAAGGTGTAGCAGAGTGAGAACAATCCAAAAAGTGCTAGGTGAATCCTTGTACCAAGACAGAATCCCAACAGGATGAACTCTGTGACCATTGTCTGATTTTCTTCCATTTCTCTATGAAGGAGAGATAGAGAGTACTAGGAGATGCAATCATATTAAACATCTGTTTTATATTTTGATTTCATCAGTATTTTTCATGTTGAATACATTTAAATAATACTCTAAGAAACTTATTCCAGCAAATTAATTAATAAAGTATTACTTCTCAAATAGTTAAATTGTATGTCCATCTCCTCAAATTTTACTGTTGTTACTCAGTTTTCGGAAGGGAAATATGTCAGCAGGTACTGACCCAGAACCTTGGCACTACTTCGATTAAGATCTACCATGCCTGTATGTACAAAGATATCACAAACTAGAGCTTCAGAGTCTCATGTGTGCCACTTTGCTAGTGAGTTACTGGGTCATAAGAGAATACTGGAACTTTTAGGAGATTAGTGTCAAGAAAAACATAGAATGTAGATTGTGTTGGCAGAAATCAGATTGCTGTTGTAAAGTTTAAATAGTTATGTGTTTAAATTAAATTGTAACTAGAATATAGAGGCTGTTTTTTTATGGGAAAGTATAATTGGATGTCTTAAGGAATAGAAACTGAAGTTTAGCTCATGCACACCCTTGCAGTGTTAGTGAGGACAAAGTTGTTAAAAGATATAAAATCAAATCATAGTCCTATATGGAATTATATATACCTATATTTTGATTTGTCTATAGCAACACATACACACCTGCACACACATACATACATACACATGTATATATATGCATCAAAAATGTGTATCACAGTTTTGGTAATTGAGCACAATCCGTGTTTGATAATTTTCATATGGGTTACTGAAAGGTCATTACAGTTTTTGGATGTAATCTCCCAGAAGCATGGCTGGAGAGCTAGATCAATCTGTGATCTCAAATGGAGTTACTTTCATAAAATACCTGTCTGAGAAAGGATAAAAAGGGGGGGAGGATATGGATGTGGAGTGTAGACACCTTGTCTATGAGGCAACATTTGGAAGTTCATGCAAAATGACCTTCAGGATTGGGGGACCCGGGAACCAGAAAGAGCAAAGATAAATATCTGCACTCCACGTGGATGGGTGGGTGACTGTTCATTGATCACCTTACCTGGTAGGATTCCTGAAGAACTCTTCCAGCTGTCATTTAATGTTATTTACAGGCCGTGGGTGTAAATCCCTTTTCTTGAAAAGGTAATAATACAAAAAAGAACATGTGATTAACTGCTTGTATTACAGTCACATCTTGAATTTTAAATAAAGAATATTTATATAATATGACTTTATGCACTTGTATTTTGATGGAGCATGAAACCAGTTTCCTGAAGAAAATTTTCAAAGTTAGATTCTAAAAGGAAGGATCACACTCTAGACCAATATAATCCTTTAATAGCATACATTGCAATGAAATAGTTCCCTTATAAATGAAAACAGATGCTGTCCCTACCTTCATAGAAGCATTATTGATACACAGCCAGTTTATATTGACTGAAAGTATTCTAAATAATATATAAATTTCAAAGTCCTATGCATGAGAGGCTGATTGAAAATTAGGCTAGTATTAAAATTTTTAGGCTGAAAGACTGCCCAAATTTAATTATTAAATACATAGGGCATAATAAAATATTGAACCAATTTAAAGTCATAGACATTGGAAAATGGAAAAGTCAGATATATTATTAGCCTGCTAGCATTATTGTTTCTGTCTTAAAATATTTGTTTATTTTGTATCCCAGACATTTGTTGAATTAAAAATACATTAAAAAGACCAAGCAACTAACCTTTGTCTTCTTATTTAATCCAGTTTCTTTAAAGATATAGTTTCTAACAATTATGCTAAAACAGCTTCTTTTTTTCTGTAGGAAATAAGTCCTTCAGCCTAGCAAAATTATTTCTTGTGAGTTAAAGTAAGATCTCTAATATTTGGTAAGATCTACAAAAGAGTTTGCAGTGTGTTAAACAGTTGAATTTAATATTTATTTCTCTTTTATTTTTATTTGATAGATATTTGACATATCTAATAGTAGCAAAAAACAATCAATGGAAGCTAATTGTCAAGATGTCTGCAAGGAATTTGCACTGATACATATTTCAATTGCAAATGTAAGCTTCAGGCTTTATGATGTATATAAATCTGCAAATGTGTGGTTTCAAAATTTAGAACTTTTATCCCGTCAAAAGTCATCCTGTGACTTTACCATTCTAGAGTAAATATCTAAGTCAGAAAGATGAATTTGTTTTCTGTATCAACAAAGATTTAACCTTTAAACTCTCCATATTTAGAAAAGCAAATCTCAAAGTTTGATGGACATCTGTCTCTCCAATTCAGTAGCACACGGGGCAGACAGAAGGTGTAATATGATGTTTGTCAGCTATGCAGTTCAAAAAGAAGCCTGGTTACTTGTAGGTGATGAAAAAGAACTGCAAATGAATACGTTTTCTTTCTCACACTGTTATAGAGACTTTGTCAGGCCATCTTAGCATGAGTCTATGGAGTGGTATCTTATGCACCAAATACTACAGGATTACAAATAGGGTAGGTTGGTGGAACCACTATTGCGATGATTTCATTGCAAAATTATCTTCAGGATAAAGAGATTCAAATAAAGGCAAACTTTAAACATCAAAAACTTCTAAGCAGAAAGTTAAAGCTTTTTGACATTTCTTTCTTCTCTCACTATGCTACATGATCAGAGACACGTATGTTCCTTTCCATACCAACCCCAAAGCACTTCCTGCTGGCTACATAAAATCTAACATGTACATATTTGTTCAGTGTATTCTAGATGTCTAAGTACATTCTTAAATCTATGTACAAAGAGAGGTATGTGTAAGACATAAACTTGGCATTAGTTTGTACTCATATTCCATTAGAATAAATACATTTTTGTAAGCTTAGCGTGTATTTTGGCAGGGGTAACAAGGATTAAATGCAACCTTTATGAAATAACCAGTGTTGTTTAATTTTCCTGATATGGAGCATTATTTTGTAACTTAATCTATTTTTCTATTATAATTTTTGTTAAGTCAGAAAAATCACTTTACATATATTGTCCAAATTTAGAATGTAGTAATTGCTCACATAAAACTGTGGATATTGAGCATGTAAATTCAGCATCCATAGAGAGAGTAATAACAAAGCGAGAGTAACCAAAGCCTGGAATTTTTCCCCAATCTGGGAGGATTTAGGGAGTGAGGCCAGGCAACCTTCTTATCTGAACATTAACCGCAAGCATTTCAGCAGGAAGCAACTAGAAGCTAGTACAAATCCTGTCTCCCCAGATCTTGCACAGAACTGCAGCAACCTCTTTGAAATGCAGTCATATCATCAAGAAAGGAGATGGTATTCTCTCAGGGTCCAGTCTAGTTAGCAGCCCTTGAGGGGGCACAGGAAGAGCTATGCCATGAAATAGCCTGAGTGCCTACCTCTGCTGAAAGAAGCAACAAAGCAATTGTGTATTTCTATTTCTGTTCTTGTCCCAAGAACACAATTAAGAAACAAAACCATCAATTGTACCTCTGAGACTACAATTCTCTTTAGAGTCCCTAAGAACTTCTTATTATTTGATCTCATAATTTCCAGGATAGCATTGTTCCCAGTTTCAATGAAATCTGATAAGCCTGCCAAAAAAATTGGATCACTGGAGGAGTTGCTGGCTTTCAGTTTTCAAGTCAACCTGCTTTGGTTGGCATTTGGGTGCCTTGTGCTGAAGCACAAGAAAAACAATGACTCTAAAACTCATCTGATTGCAAGTTGTACTCTATGTGGAGTGGTGTTTTTAAGCTGCTTCAAGATATAAAAAAGATTGGGGAGTTCAAGGAGGGGAAGTAGTCCAAAGAGAATTTGGGGGATCTTATTTAAGGCAGTACCCTCTAAGGTATGAACAACAAATGTAGAACATTACTGGGAAGTTCTTGTTGATCTACTTCTGAAACTTTCCCTTCCACGGCAGATAAAAGCCACTACAAGGTGGTTTCTAGTAGCTATGTCTCTGCTAGGAAGATGGAGTTACACAATGCCAGAAGCATTTTCATTTTTATTTATTTTTTAGGATATTAGGTATTGACGAAATAATAGTTGTAGCTGATACAATAGTGAACTTTCTAACCTAGGTTTATTACATTGTGATGCTGATCTTCTGGGATTAAAACATAAACCCAAAGGGAGATCCACACATTGTTTCCAGCTTTGTGTAATTGAAGACAGCTCATTAGTTTCCCAGTTTCTCAGACCTGAATAATCACCACAGAAACTATATTAATTACAGTACTGTTGGCTTATAGTTTACGTGTATTCCTAGATAGGTCCTGCATCTTAAATTAACCTATTTCTATTAATCTGTGTATTGACACAAGGCTGTGGCCTCCCATTAAGGTTCTTGTGCTCTTCTCCTTCAGGAGCTACATAGCATCTCTTTGACTCTGCTTACTCTTTCTATATATCTCTTCCACCCTAGCAATATTCTGACCTTCTCTAGGCCAAATCAGCTTCATTATTAACCACTGGTAATAAAACATATTCAAACCATATGGAGGGAATTCCACATCATGTCTCCTTTTATGTCTAAATAAAAAGGAAGATTTTAACTTTAACATAGTAAAATTACATATAAAAAACAAATATAAAGCAAGAATTAGAGTTACCATATTTCATTTTGAGTCTAAAGTTTCATATCTAATTTATGTTTTATCATCACTAAGGAAAATTATAGCTATAACTATTTGTTTTCAACTCCATCAAAGACTGAAGAAGGATATAATATTACATAAGTAAACAGGAGGTGGTTTGTAAGCAACTTTCAAAACTCTAAAATTGACAGAGACATCTCGCTGTCTAGACAGTCACCCAAAGTGCTTCTGTAACAACGGGGCATCCATCTTCAGCTTATAGGTCCATAATATCAGGCAGACTTTTCATTGAAGCAGGAAATTTGAAGATCTGTTCTGCTTTCTGATGGCAAATTTTATCAGTTGCTTTTTTCTGTGTCCTGCAGAATGTCTGGCAGTTTCTTCTGTGAAGTAGGAATCGGGAAGGACCATCCCATCTTTTGGAAAGTTCAGCAGTGACTTTTCTGTGGGTCTTACATGTCCAGCCCATACAACAAAGCATCAAGCAGTCCAGGCAAGAGCAGTTTCTTGCCCAAATGACTATCCTTGTAACACTGAAGTCAAATTACAAAATGGGTTTCTTCAATGCCCATTAACTTCTCTGAAGTAATTGGTGCTGC